>NC_056748.1:967724332-967734332 GCF_019279795.1 Protopterus annectens
TTGTGATTCCCTTTGTGCACCGCTGCCCTACGCTTCCACGTAACAATAGTGCAACTATATATATTAAATTTTAATTTTATATTTTGTACATATTTTTTTTTTATGCCAATGGCTATATATTTAGCCATTGGCATATATTAACAATATAATACATGTGTTTGGATGGCTGTCATGGCTCCGATTTTATGTTTGCAAAAATGTAAACTGTTTTCTACGGTTTACATTTCTGCATGCTTACACTACGCCTGTACCACTTCCTGAATCACTACATACCTTCATTTGCATGCTACACTGCTGCACATGGGGTAATTAGCATACAAGGCTCGGGAGTTGTGCAGCTGTAGCGTATGCAGGTAGTGCACATGGAAACAGCTCGCACCTGAATCACTCGGAGGCCATCTTTGGTGTTAGAACGCCAACGCTACGCCTGCACCTGGTGCAAGCTTCATGAATCCCGGGGAGTATTTAGCTAATTTCACTATCTATTCCTAATTGACTAAAAAAAATACTTTTCCCTAGTTAAGTTACTTACTGTTGCAAGGCAAAATGATGTGGATGAGGGTCTTTCTAGTCAGGTTTCCAAGAACAGACTGCCCTGAGACATCAGTCTCTTCTAATACTGAAACATTATTTCTGTACAGAATGACATCAAATACATCTGGTCTTTTGACATCTGGTTCCCCACACTATTACCAACACTAGAAGCTGCTAGGGTTTAGCACCTATGTGCTACCATACATATCTGGAGCTTTTCTAAGATCGGTTGCAGCACCTGGAATCCATAAAACAATAAAACCATTCTATTCTTCCTACAGGAGCTACAAACTATTCCCTAGCATATACATTGTGTCTCTAGCTCCTTTCAAAACTGCAGGATAACATCTTTATGACTTAACCCATAAGGTAATTTCATTTCAAGAATATTTTTTCAAAGAGTCATGGATTAACCTCTTCTCTTCCAGTATATGCTGTTACAATGTATACATTTAAACAGTTGCAATAATGCATGTACATTTCTTTTCTGTCCAGCAGGAAGCACTGCAATTTTGCAAATACATTTTTAAATACAAGCATCTGTACAGATCAGTTTGATACACAAATGACATATAATTCTTTACAAAATTCCAGCTAGCTATGCTGGCATATGTTACACATCCACTGCCCTACGTCTCCTGGCATGTCTGGCAGGACCTCCTATCATCACAAAGGCAATGTAAATAATATTGTATGAACAATTAATATATCTTTACCTGCACTATAGAGAGGTCAAATATCAAATTCAGTTATGTTTGCCATTATATAAGCTTTAAGGTAATATTGTTTAATAATTTGTATGTAGCATGATTTTGGAATTATTGATGCTAATATGAGCAAGCAATATTTGACACCTAAAGGCATCAGTAGGATGCAACAGCAAAAGTACCTGGAGGCGAGTTAATAAAAAACATACCGGGCAACATAACACAAACTGCTCACACCAGAATAGACCAAAACAGCATTGGAGACTGATCACTCAAACAAAAACATTCTACTGCTATAAACTTCCAAGAGTAGCATACTCAACTACCAACTCCAAACAGCTTAAACAACCAACTCCATTTCCTTCATCATATTCCCTGTCCTTTTATAACCTCTATTCCCTGCTACACAGCAAAGTCTTCTACCTCTCCTCCTCAACTTCCTTCCTAAAATTAAGTCCCATTTTACATTTCAGTTTTTTTTTTTTTTTTTGTCCTTCCAAATTTTTCCTTCTCCTTCAAATAATCTCCACCACTATCTTATAACCAGGCTGTGTTTGTAAGTAACCTAGTACCTTACCTGCACTCTTCATGACTCATCAGCCATACACTGCCTATCTCCCTCCTTTAGCTTTAACTATTATCTACCTACTGACTAATATATCACACTAATTAACTCAGTTTTATTTGCTCCAAATATCTATAGTGTAACCTTCCTTAATTATGTCTTGTATTTCATGGCTAATGTCTGTTTGTCATGTACATTGCACGTGAACCGTTTGCATATTAAATGTTTTGTTCTTGGAATTTTATATTATGTATAATGTCACCACAGAAGAAATACATGTTCTGTCTTTGTAGAGTGTCAATATAATGCAATTACCTTTCTTTATATATATATATATATATATATATATATATATATATATATATATATATATATATAGATGTCTTAAGAATTATCTGTGTAATATACCTTTGTAAAAAATGTGTCATCCCGAGTATTTTAAATGTATTTTCCTGAGCTTGTAGGTCATGTGCCTCCACTGAAAAAGGGTCAAGAAAGACAAATACAAAAATAAATAATAAATAAACTCAGCCGAGCGAAAGACTGTCATCAATAGCCATCAAATTGCCAAAAATCTTAACTTCCCAAACAATACCTATATAATTAAACCACCAAAAAGAGAAGGGGGTGGTGAGTTTGTCAAACTACCAAAACAAAAAAGACCAGAATGCTCATGACCATAGTCTAAATACCACCTCTCCACTCTCCCTCCTTAATTCACTTTTTGCCATACCTGCCCCCTAACCCATTAACATCATTTCCTCTTCTTAACTAAACTCCTCTTTCCTCCCTAAACTTACGCACATCACCAGTAAATGTGTCAGCTAACTGACCAGGGACAAATCCATCTACCCACAAATGACATTGCTTCACATATTGCAATCATCTGGTTTCTTTATCCTGTGTGATTTTGGACCTAACATAACATTAGAACTGCCACCTCTCCCCCCTTTATAATAAGAAGGTTATTCATCTGACTTTGCCAGATTATCTGTAAAAATCATACCTGTATTTGGGCCATAAAGATTAAATTCAAATCAATGGGATTATCTCAAGATGAATCAATGTGATCAGCCAATTATCACTGCCACTAGGCCTATTGTTTGATGATAGGCTATCTTAAGCTTCATTGTATAAAGGAGATAAATCTTTTTTATAGCATTTGTGCAACAGTTAGTAGCATGTACCCCTTTCCAACTAATGGCCATTGGGATAGCATTAGTTTCAGGAACTGTTGTTTCTTGCAGAAATGCTGCCAATATTCAAATGTAATATCTGAGCAAGTAAGGTGTAATCCGCGGTGGTGCAGTGGTAGCATTGTTGCCTCACAGCAAGAGGTTCTCCCGTTCGATTCTCGGCAGGAGTGCAGGGAGTGCCTTCTGTGTGGAGTCTGCATGTCCTCCACGCGGTCAAGTGGCATTCCGAAAGACGTGTGAATGGGCGTGCTTTCGTTGAAGGTTGGGCATCGAGCTGGCAACTCAGCACCGTAAAAACCTATTGCCAATCATTAGCGGACTGGAGATCTGCTGTGGTGACCCCTAACCGGGAAAAGCAGAAAGACAAACAGCAACAAATATCTGTGCAAGTAAGGTATATGATTTGAGTTTAGGATTAATGACATTAACATTTCATGAAAGGAACATTATTACCTCTTTGCCTCATCACACTAGTGCCAGGAAAAAATGTACGGGTTACTTGTCCTTATTTATCTTCTTTTCATTTAGGTCCAACTAGACTTGCAATATGTTAAATTCAGTAATCAGTATAATCAGGATCTAAACCTGAACTAATGCATAATTCTGTAATTCTCTCAGAATGGCGAAATAAACAGTTACTATAGCTATATAACAAATATTATATACTGTATAAAAACATTTTACTGAGATATGACAACATTGGGAACAACTGTTTTTTTGTTTTTTTTTTGGGGGGGGGGGGCTGTAGTGATTTGGCAATTTTAAAAATTTCCTACACAGCACTTTGTCAGAAATGTCATGGGAGCAAATTATTGCAATTAAGAAAATTATTGTTTTGAATTGCCTAAGCATATTAATGCCTTACTAAGTTAATGCTGTTGGTTGACAAAAAAGCAATTATTAGAAAATGCCACTCAAAATCTAAACCAACTGCATATAAATTAAATTTGTCAGAATGATACATGCAATTCAGGTAACTGACTGAAATTTAAATGAAGACAGGAAGTGAGCAATTTATGTACTGCTGCAGTGAATGATAATTGTTAAAAAAAGAAAACATTTATAATGCATGAAGTTAATGAAAATGTTTAAAATGGTTTGTTGCCTTTTCTATAACTGTATATATATAGCCATGTCAGCGTTTATTGTTTGAAGTTAATAAAGGTGTTTAAAACATTAAGTTCACTGCACTGATTCTTACAAAATGCCAAGAGACTGATGACAACAATTCAAATTGTGCTTTGTACAAAGTGTACTGCACCTACTGACTGCTTAAATCTGACATGCTTCTAGCTAGCATGAAACTAGTAGATTGAGATCACGCCTGATCTTACTGTAGGATTATGCTGAATAATAATGGTTTCCTCCTCTGTCCCTCATAAAACATTATTTGATTAGAATAAATCCATGAATTGAATGTTGTTCAAGAAAATAACATATCCAACAACAAATCTGACAAATTGCCATCAAATATTTTAAATGAAACCTGTATTAAAAAAAAGTTACATTGACATGCTTGGTAGGAAAATACACATAGACTGACTTTGTATAGTTCAAAAGATCCATCAAATGCAAACAATTTAAATTCTGTTTCTAGCATGGATGTGTTTGCAGAGTATACACATGCATATTATGAGCCAGCAAAAAAAGAGAAAGTAATGTTAGAATACTGGCTATTAAAATAAAATAGAATATAGATCTGAATGAAGTTATACCCATGACCACATTATAGTTTGGAATGCTGAAGCATGCAAAAGGTGTCAGGTACCTTATATTATGTATATTACTCCCAAATGTGTATATATATAAATATATATATATATATATATATATATATATATATATATATATATATTTATATAGAGAGAGAGAAACGGGTGGACTGAATTTGGTCAACACTATATTTGGTCAATATCTGTTTAACAGAAAGAAGTCATTCAACTAAATAGATGATCGACAAGGTGTGTGAAACCCCACAAGTTTTGGGGTAGGGAAATATTTCCAGGATTGTGAGATCTCAGAATGAATATATATAATTAGCAAGGAGTGTGTGGTGTGTAGACCCCAGGGTGCAGGATGGGGTGGGGCTTGTCCCCATGCAAAAATGCTGTTTTAAACTCTTTTTCTTTTTACAGGTTTTTCATGGAGCGAGATTGTTGATCAGCACACGCATAACAGTGTGTCATCATTTGCAAAGTCAATCTTTTAGTGTTGACTTTCTAAACATTGGGATGTAAGTGTAATCAGTACACCTATGGGTCTACTTCAGATGATCAAATGATCGTCGATGATGAGATGATCAATGTTTTACAACATCGAACATTAAAGTAGAACAAATTAGAAAAGATAAAAAGACTTCTTGTAAGTTTTTGTAGTGGGGCAAGCCTCCCTGCACCCCCCAACTCCTTGCTACTTAAATATACCAACTCCAAGATCACACTACAGTGAAGAGAGAAGTAAATTTCCTATTTCATGCAGTATGGTACCATTCTCTTTACTGTAGTGTGATCTCAGTGTTGGTATATTTAACTAGCAGGCGAGATGGGGGGTGCAGGGGGGCTTGCCCCCCCTGCAAATAATGGGAAATAAGAAGTTTTCATGTTTTAATTTTTTTTTTGAGTTCAGTATTGCAGAACTTCGATCTTCTGGTCCTTGATGATCAGAGGTTTGATGTTCTGCAATTTCGATACTCTGAAGGGGACCCAAAATAAATATATATATATATATATATATATATATATATATATATATATATTATATGTGTGTGTGTGTGTGTGTGTACATATATATAAATATATATATATATATATATATATATATATATATTATACACACACACACACACACATATACATATATATATATATATCTATATATGTATATATATATACATACACACACACACACACACACACACACACACACACACACACACACACACACACACACACACACATCTAGGACTGTTGCACGAAATCATGTTTCCTTGAAACGGAAACTGGCGAACACCCCCCCCATTTTTATATTCTCACTTTGAGGTCACACTGCAGTGGAGAAAATGGAATATTGCCTTATCCCCACTGTACTGTGATCTAAGCAACAGCCCCATCACTTAGTTGCCTTTTTCTATGTTTTTTTTTCTCTTTGTGAAAGTGCATTTTCAGTAAAAATGCAGTTTTGTGAAAGTGTGCTCATCCATTTCCATTTTGAAGAAACATGATTTCATGCAACAGTCCTAGATCCATATATATATATATATATATATATATATATATAAATATAAAACTAAAATTAACCTCACTCAAAAAACGAGCAAAGAGAAGAAATTTTAACTAAAAAATGAACTTTGTGACAATAACAGCATTCAAAGAATAGTAAGTCACACCAACAACTGTTGTAGTACTTTAGCGCTTTCATCTTATTTATTATCAAGACTTTCCCTGGGATTCATGAAGCTCGGTGCAAGGCCGGCATTAGGCTTGCGCAGACTGTGTGGTGTGCAGATGGTGCAGTAGCGCCATATGCATATTAATGAAGGCGCGCTGCCGCCACATCCACGTGCATAGGAAACGTGCGCGAGTGCATGGGGTGTGTCGAAGCGTCGCACAGAGGCGTGGACATGTCGGCTGTTTATGTGCAACCTAAAATGCTGAATATTACAGCCTGCCTGCAATAGTAATCACACCTGTCAGTGTCCGTGGATACTGAAACGTATGCAAAGCATGCAAGACAGTTCTTGCGAACACAAAAATAAGAAGCAAACACAAATGCACGTAGCCGAATATTGAGTCCCCATCCCTCGAACAAATGACATTTAAAACCCTGTGCCCATATTCTAATGCAGTGTTGATAGTTATACCAAGTGGAAGTGAAACGCATCGTGTTCACGCCCTGCCAATAGCTGAGTCTAGCCCAATGGTCAGGGTTACCACTTGTCCCATATTGTGAGGGACAGTACGCATCTGGGCAGTTGTGTCCATACCAAAACCATTATAAATGTAAAATATCCTGCGACCGTTTGACATAATTATGTCCCACATCTCATGTAATAGTCACATACAATAGTTATTTCCGTATGTAACATACCTACATGTTACAAGAAATAGAATAAGCAAGTAAACAAAACAGAAGAAGCATTTAAACTGCTACAACAATAAGCGTACATTTAGGCATAAAACAAAAGTACTATCTGTTGTACTGACCGTGGGTATGTGTTGGCCTGTAAAATCTGATGTGTGTCCGGAATATATCCCATCCTGGCCATATGAAAAGGTGGCAACCCTACCAATGATCAGAGCATTCGGTCAAAATCTGCCCATTTGCAGTCCAAGCCGTCCTTGTCAGGATGGGTCAAAGATGAACGGGTATTACCCGGGTCTACCTACCATGTCATGAAAGATAAGTATTTGCGTGTACCTATGTGCATGATGTACAGTATGTGGAAGGTGAAAAATGCTAGGGTAGTCCTCACAGCCATACAGGTACCAGAGATATGTAGTGTATGCAATGTGTTCCCTTGACAGTGCCATGGGCCATCAACCAGAGAAGGGATGGATGGAGTGTGTGGAATATGGGTGTGGGGGGGTAATGTAATAATCAGCAAAGGGGAGACTGTGTTGGATGCACAATAGGTGAACTATAGGTGTATGAGGGAGCAGTGGGTGAATCAGAAAGAAACACAAAGAACAAACATACACATCTGCACTACAACCTGACAGGCCATACTGTAGAACACAATCACACAAACATATGAATATTAAAATGTGCGATACACATGCACAGAAACGTCACCGGCACATACGCACGTAATGGTCTGGACGGAACTGAATCATCCAACTACAACACACCTGGATGCATAATTGAATACCCATCATCCCCTCTACAGCACACAACCCCCCTCCCCACTCCTGAACGTCCACCAAATCCAGCCATACTCAGGCTGCTATCTTGGTGCAGCCATATCTGCACATAGTGACCACTACTCATATCTAGTAGGCAGTGTCACCCTAGGCAGTGTCAGGATTGCAAACTATGTATTCCTTGCATGTAAAACCCTATCACATTTTCATAAATCCAAAAAAATCGAAGGTTATTGGCTTGTTCAATTTTTGGATATCCCTCATGGGATAAGTATCCTGTGTAAACATCAGACTTGGTATCATGACACGATGTCCAGTCCTGTAGACATCTGGACACAAGTTGTATGTGCAGTAGTGGTTCACGAGACTGCTCAGCCTCCAGCCGGTCATGCTACCCTACTACCCGGGATCAAACACCTGCCCATGATGCACAGCTCCCCACATGAATTATTGAGAAAATATACTTTACACAGTCGCATAGTGGCAGTTGGATATAGGGTGATTAAGGCACTGATGTAAGCAGGGTACCTCCTGTCCCACTTTGTGAGGGACAGTCCCTGTTTGGGTAGGTGTGTCCTGACCAAGAATGATACAATGGCAAATGTCCTGTGATTGTAGGAAATAACTATGCACCATATTTCATGTAACAGTTGCATAAAACAGTTATTTCTGTATGTAAAATACGTAAATCTTACAAGAAAAAGAATAAGTAACTAAACTGCTACAGGAATAAGCTCTCATCTAGGAAAATAATTAAAGTTCTAAACCCTGTACTGACCATGGGTATGTGTTGGCCTGAAAAATCTGGTGTGTCCCGAATATATCCCATCCTGGACATATGAAAATGTGGCAACCCTACCAATGGTCAGAACATTCTCACAATAACTGGCCAGCCTATTAATCCCTCCTAAAACCAGTGACCTTTGGAGGAAAGGTGTTGAATGACACTTGAATGAATAATGACAATAATTAGGAGTAATAGACGCTTTTAACTTCAGCAAATAAATATTAATACATATGCTCTGAATCTGTCAACACGTTTCAAGTTAATAGTACTAATATTGTAAAAGTGTCCGTGATTGTCTCTGATTTGTCCTTGCCTTGTTCCTGTTGAAATTAGTCCCTGAGTGGTTGAGAGGTCCGTACACATATGTACACCAACCAACTGTCACATTTGTTGCCAGTACTATTGAATACCTGTAGTGACGTCATATATCCTAATTGCCATCCATGCGGAATGCACCACGGATGGTGTAGTGGTTAAACCGGTGACTAATGTGTGCCTGTTTCTGGGTCCAAGCCATGAAAGGGCTACTAGTTTTATGTAATAGCCAGAATAGTAGCCTTCGGATATATGGAGGTAAAGGCAGCAGGGATGCGCGGCGGACATGCAACTGTATGGGAAATGTACATAGGTATGCAGGTGTATATATATGCGTATGTACAGACATGGTCACAATAAAGCATTCATAATGAATGTGAAGGGGAAACAACAGTGGAACCTCCCCCACCTCGCATTATGCATTGCTGACATAATAATCTGGTCAGTGTTATCTAAACCCCTGCATCTGTAAACACAAGTAGAATGTTAACATTGGGACTAACTCTGTCCACGAGCTAATTCTGACTTTTAAATGGGTACAGGGCAGTTTCTGTCTCCAGACAGACAAGCCTAAACTCAGAGAACCACATGAACACCCTGACAATCAAACACATCTATGTGCCAGGACTATAAGTTTTGGAGTTCTGAATATCCTTGGAGTGAGTAAACATGCAGCACGGGTGCAGAGCAATAGGGAATAGGGAATGTTGCATATGTAGTACTGAGGTTTTCCCAGAAGGAGAATGGATGCCTGCTGAGTAAGTGAAGCATTGAGGCATATGTTAGGGTAGCTATGAACCATGGGTATACATATAAATGAAGCAGAACACTAATAGTGTAGTGGTTAGAGCATCTGCCTAATGTAAAGGCATTCCCGGTTCAAGTACGACTATAGCACATATCATTTTCTTGTGGAATTAATGTCTCTGTGCTGTAAAGCCAACATTTAAACATGTAAGGGGGAATGTATGTTTCACATGGGACCATTAACTGGATTCCTTCAACCAAAGTGGTACTGTCATAATGAATAAGGCACA
>NC_056748.1:968036832-968129718 GCF_019279795.1 Protopterus annectens
ACATATAGGTTTCAAACATGGGTATATTCCATGTACATCTGTACAAATGACTGGTATGGCCTGTATAGTGTTACATGGTGCATGTGAGGCAGATGCCATTAACAGGCTCTTTAAAGTAATGTCATGGGTAGAGGGTCAACAGGTCTTCAAATGGTATAACCTACACACACAGCCACAGGGGATATGCTTCACACACACATTAATAGTGTTGTCAGCATTGAGATTAGAACCCCTACCTATCTAATTACTTTCACTATAGTATCACGCTGTTATTGCACATGCCACACAGCTTAGAAGGATGACAAGTGTTTACAGGTACATATAAGGTGAATGACATCAGCAGGCCTTATAAAGTAGGGCAATGGGACATGTACTGGGTGGTACATGCCTCAAAATGGTATAACCCACACCCACAGAGGATATAATTCTACACATAGGGATGATGTGTTCCACACACACACACACACACACACACACACACACACACACACACACACACACACACACATTTGCCACAACTGAGTGTAGAACCCCTGCCTATCTAGTTATCTGTACTATACTGTTACTTAGTTATTACAGGTGCCATAGAGCTTATAAGGCTGAGTGCTGTCCAAAGGTACTTCTAAGGGCAATGACATCAGCAGGACTGCTAAAGTAGGGCACTGGGATGTGTACTGGGTATGAAAGTCCTCAAAATACTTCAGCCTGCAAACATACACACTCACACACACTTGTACACACACACAATTGCCAGAGCTGGGAATAGAACCTCTGCCTATCTAGTTATTTGTACTAGAGTGTTACACAGTTATCACATGCACTACAGAGCTTGTAGAGCTGACAAGTGCACAAAGATACTTCTAAGTTGACTGACATCAGCAGGACTGCTAAAGTAAGACAATGGGAAGAGTTGTGGGTGGGAAAGTCCTCAAAATACTTCAGCCTACAAACATACACACTTACACACACACACGCACACACACACACACACACACACACACACACACACACACACACACACACACACACACACACACACACACACACACACACACACACACACACACACACACACACATTTGTTAGAACTGGGAATAGAATTCCTGCCTATCTAGTTATTTGCACTATAGTGGTACACAGTTAACTCATGTGCTGCATAGCTTATAGGGCTGGCAAGTGCACAAAGGTACTTCTAAGGTGACTGACAGCAGGACTGCTAAAGTAGAGCACTGGGATGTGTACTGGGTGGGAAAGTCCTCAAAATACTTCAGCCTACAAACAAACACACTTATCCACACACACACACACACACACACACACACACACACACACACACACACACACACACACACACACACACACACACACGTACTTTTGCCACAACTGAGTGTAGAACCCCTGCCTATCTAGTTATCTGTACTATACTGTTACTTAGTTATTACAGGTGCCACAGAGCTTATAAGGCTGAGTGCTGTCCAAAGGTACTTCTAAGGGCAATGACATCAGCAGGACTGCTAAAGTAGGGCACTGGGATGTGTACTGGGTGGGAAAGTCCTCAAAATACTTCAGCCTGCAAACATACACACTTACACACACTTGTACACACACATTTGCCAGAGCTGGGAATAGAACCTCTGCCTATCTAGTTATTTGTACTAGAGTGTTACACAGTTATCACATGCACTACAGAGCTGGTAGAGCTGACAAGTGGACAAAGGTACTTCTAAGTTGACTGACATCAGCAGGACTGCTAAAGTAAGACAATGGGAAGTGTTGTGGGTGGGAAAGTCCTCAAAATACTTCAGCCTACAAACATACACACTTACACACACTTGTACACACACACACACACACACACACACACACACACACACACACACACACACACACACGCACACACACGCACACACACACATTTGTTAGAACTGGGAATAGAATTCCTGCCTATCTAGTTATTTGCACTATAGTGGTAAACAGTTAACTCATGCACTGCATAGCTGATAGGGCTGGCAAGCACACAAATATACTTCTATGGTGACTGACAGCAGGACTGCTAAAGTAGAGCAGTGGGATGTGTACTGGGTGGGAAAATCCTCAAAATACTTCAGCCTACAAATAAACACACTTATCCACACACATGCACACACACGCACACACACGCACACACACGCACACACACGCACACACACACACACACACACACACACACACACACACACACACACACACACACACACACACACACACACATTTGCCTGAACTGGGAATGGAACCCCTGCCTATTTAGTTATTTGTATTAGACTGTTACATAGTTATTACAAGTACCATGAAGCTTATAGGGCAGGGGGTGTGCAAAGGTATTTCTAAGGGAATGACAGCAGCAGGACTCCTAAAGTGGGGCACTGGGAAGTGTACTGTGTGGGAATGGTCTAAAACTGTTTCACCTACAAATAAGCGCGCACACACCCAAACTCTTTATTGCCAGGACTGAGATTAGAACCCCTACCAATCTAGTTATTTGTACTATAGTGTTACGCAGTTATCACATGTGCTACAGAGCTTATAGGGCTGACAGGTGTCCAATGATACTTCTAATGTGAATGACTGCAGCAGATCTTGTGAAGTAGGGCAATGGGAAGTGTACTGATTGGGAACAGCCTCCTAATATTTAAACCTACAGACACACACACACACACACACACACACACACACACACACACACACACACACACACACAGAGGCAGGTGATGTGATATTATAACCTCCCACCTCAGTAGTATTACACAATGGAGCTCTCCTTCATGCTGGCACGTGCAACTAGCTACAACTGGTATGTCACTGTCTGCAGCAAGGCACCATTATATGCCATTCAGGGTATCCATGTGTATGACTCACTCTCTGTGTGTGTCCATGTCTCTCTCTATCTCTCTCTCTCTCTCCCTGTCACTGTCTGCCTCTCTCTTCCCCACATCTATGTGTGTGTATGCTTGACATATTATCTGTTGCCCATATATATGTCTGTGTATCACACACAACAGATGCAGATATATCACATATGGGCCACCTACAGCTAACTGAGGGTAATCCCATCTGATGGGTGGGGTGTGTGTCGGGACGGTTAAGGTGTACATAGCTGTCTGTATGCAAAAACATATATGCACAATACAGTTATATAGTCCAGTTTGGGTTCTGACATCACCTGTGATTCTCTAAGTGTAGGAGCATGCCCAGTATGACCTTCTATAGTGAGGGTGGGACTCCATTCCAGAGATAGTTGTGCTCTGGTTCAGGGATTTGTGTGCTATAGCCATACCTCTCAAAACTAAATAGGACTTTCCTAGAGGTACTGGGTTTGTTTTAGCAGGCATTTTCTGACATATCTGAAGTCTGACACTGCAATGTATTGCATCATTACCTAGTGACAGACATCTTCAGATCATCATAGTGCTTTACCAGAAGAAACAGTGTGCCACTCAACCAAAACCCCTAAGACAAAACCACATGCCCAACACACTATTCATAGGTGACTCGATAGAGAGCACACTGACATCCCACTCACTAGGTTGAATAAGGAGAAAGTAACAGTAAAGGACAGCTGCCTGTCAGGTGCCAGAATCCAGCACATAATGCATGCACTCAGGTCCTTCAACAACAGGTACAAATATGACTCTGTTATTGGAAATGTGGGTGTGAATGACCTGAGATGTACCTCCCTGGACTACATGAAAAGAGACATGGAGGAGCTCTCGGATTATGTAGCCCAGGTGGGTATGACCCTAGCCCTGAGCAGCTTCCTATCATCACCCAGAATTATACCACAGTACAAGCAGAAAATGATTGATTTCAACAATTGGCTACATTTCTGGTGTCATTCTAAGGGGATCCAGTATCTGATTGCCTGGGATGACATGATTGACAGACCTTGATGCTTTGACAGAGATGGCCTGCATCTGTCACCCCTGGGCTTCTGGATACTTGCCAAGGCTCTTGCCACCCCTATAGTGCCTTTTTAGGTGGCATTCCAAAGACCAGACTACCACCATAACAGCTGCAAACAAATGCAATCTGAGGGTCATGCTGCTCAATGCTAGAAGTCTTAATCTCAAAATGCATTCACTCTAAGCACTCCTTAAAAAGGAGAACACTGATATTTGCACTGTAACAGAGACCTGGTTCAAGGCAGCAGAAAGCACCCCTGCACTACCAGGCTATAACTCATTCCACACCTTTCGGCCCCAGAACTTGGACCGAAGCTCCAAAGGCAGTGATGTTTCCATATTCATAAAGGATGCACACACCTCCAGACTTGTATCCCAATGTAACGCATCAGAGATACTTCAGGTGCAGCTAACATTGGGTAAGACAATGATTCAGGTCATAGCCTGCTATAGGTCCCCAACCATGTCCCAAGACTCACAGTCCACATTCCTAAGCACCCTGGAGAATATTACGGTCCAACCTAACACTTTCATACTGGGCAACTACAACTACCCCTCCATTAGCTGGGAAAACTACTCATGTACCGATGCACTTGCCCAACATTTCCTGGAATTCATTAATTCCAATGCCCTGGACCAGCTCGTTCTTATCCCCACTAGAGGTAGCAACATCCTTGACCTGGTCATTACTAACATGGGTGACAGTTGCTCTACACCAATAGTCAACTCCTCCCTGGTTAGATCTGACCACAAAATAATCACCTTGGAAATCCACATCCCTCCCACCCCCCAGCAAAGGTAACCACCATATAAAATGTCTCCAAAGCTAACTTTGGACTCATAAAAACAGAGATGGCTAACTTCACAGCAACCATGCAAATGGAGAATAGTTGCATGACCGCCGAATCATACACCAATGCACTGTATGAACACGTACACAAATGCATGGAACTCACCATACTCAATAGAACCAGGATGCTCTCCTCCAAAAGGAAGCCAATCTGGTAGTCCCCTGCCATAAACAAACTCTACAACAGAAGAGGAAACTGATGCGGACAAAGGTGAAGTCCCAAGACTGGAAAAACTTATCAGCCTCGATAAAAAGTTGAGATCCCTCATCAAATCCTCTAAAGCTAGTTATGAAAACAGAATTGCAACAGATAGTAAAGACAGCCACAAGGCCTTCTATAGTTATGCTAAGAATCTCCACGGCAATACCCAGATTTGCTCCGAGATACTGCACAATGGTAGCTGCTATATCGATAGATATTGGCAATATACTGGCCAACAGATTCAGTGCCAACTTTACCCCTCTCTGCCCCCAAAGGACCAATCACAATACCAGTAGATTGCCAGGCACTCAGTATTACTGCCATACAGGTTAAAACAGCACTGTCCAAAGCCAAGAATACAGTTTCTATGGGACCTGACAATATTCCTGACTGTGTTCTACATGAACTACAGAGTGAACTGGCACCGCACATGTGTGCCCTGTTCAATCACAGCCTCACCTCAGGCTTTGTCCCTACCAAATGGCGCACTGCTACAGTCATCCCTCTCCTCAAAGGAGGAGTGACTACAGACCCTGGGAACTATCGCCCTGTTAGTCTGACAAGTCTGATATGCAAAGCTATGGAACACATCATCATGGACCTAATAAACAAGGATATAGGGAATCTCCAAACTCTGGATCCCACACAGTTTGGCTTTGTGAAGGGTAGATCATGCCTGCTCAACTTGTTTGACTTCTTTGAGTCAGTCACCAGAGCTGGGGATGAAGGCAAGGTGGTTCATACAGCCTACCTTTATATGGCCAAGGCCTTTGATAACATTCCCCACTCAGGAATTACAGAAAAACTCACTAAGCTAGGCATCAACCCCTATATCACTAGGTGGGTTGCAAACTGGCTCACAGATAGAACCCACAGTGTGAAGGTAGTTGACTACAAGTCAAACTGCTGACCAGTCATGAGTGGAGTCCCACAAGGTTCGGTCCTGGGTCCACTCCTGTTTGGTATCTACTTCTCTGAAGTCCAGGCCAACATGAAGGGACTCTGGCTGACAAAGTTCTCAGATGATTGCAAGTTGGGAGCTATTATTAACTCCCCAAGTGATGTTGACATCCTACAGAAAGGCCTCACTGAGACCAACGACTGGTGTCAGAACTATGGCCTTAAGCTCAATGCCAAAAAATGTGTCATCATCCCCTTTAGGCAAAACCCAGTTCCCATGAATTACCACATCGATGACAGTCCACTGAACACAGAAGGCATTATAAGAGATCTGGGAACACAGGCTGACAGCAACCTCTCTCTTGAACACCACATTGCCACTGTGGTCAGAAAGTCCTTCTATGTGACACATCTCATTACTAAGGGTTTTGCATCCAGGAAGAAAGAGGTCATTGTCTCCCTCTACTCTCCCCTCATTAGGCTAATTATCGACTACAATGCCCCATTTGGCATGTACCTCACTATACACCTGCAACAACTGGAGAGGCCGTAAAAGTACCTCACAAAGAGGATCCTAGGCCTTAAACACTTGGCCTATATGGACAGACTCAAAAAACTCTAATTATTCTGTCTCATGTCACCTACTTAGAAGTGATATCTGCTTGACTTACAAAGCCATGTCTGACTCAGTTCTGTTAGAAATGCTACATCTAAAGAAATCCCAATCCCTCCACACCACACACTCCAGAGACCTCAATCTCATTACCGCAATCAACAGAATCTGCTGGAGGGAAGGATTCATAACCCAGAGACTGCCCATGCTATGGAATAGACTTCCCTTACATGTCAAACAGAGCACCTCACTGGCCCTTTTCAAGAGAAATCTTGATGAGTGGATGGGAAATATAAAATGCACCCCGGGGATTACTCCAGTGGCTCTACTTGACAGAGGCACTGGGAACTAAGGTCAGGTGTCATGATGCCAGGGTAATCCTATGGGCTAGACTTGTAAAGGCTCCAGGCCATTAGCCTAGGACACACCTATGAACCTATGAACCTAAGTATGATGCACAGACCAATAATATGAGCCTGACAATATACATTCTTGCCCAAAAAGGACAGTTGAGAGATGTTGCTCCAGCCAGTTGAATGATGAAGCTGTGTAAACAGTCCAGCAACTTGGTGTTATACTGGCTGGGGATTTCCTGGTTGTTTGGTATTTTTCTTACCTGCAAAGTCATATCCTGGTGTGGCCATATCTCTCAGCTGTACATTTTTTGGCAGATTGTCCAGGTGTTTTTGTCCAGTCTACATAAACTTGTGTTTTTATGGCAAGTTAGTTGCATATAATTGAAGACTGTCATTACAAAACAATAACAGACATTAGTGTTTCAGACTTCATAACCTTCAGACAATTCTTGCTAATGCAAAACACCTTATTCTACCAACTTTCTCAGTATGTAAGGGCAATATTTACAACATGTGCCTAACATTGGGTCTTTGTCCCACTTTTATTTATGACCTTGTCCAGATGTCTTGCTGTCAGAGGTTAGGAGGTATGGGTGTGGGTGCAGAGTTCATTCTACTGTGCAGAAATGTCCATTATATGTGTAGTATATTCCACTGTGACTTCCAGGTATGTCAATGGCAGAGCAGTACAGAGTAATGTGGTTAACCACTGACAGACAGTTGTCTATAAGTTGATAGGTTGCTATGACATTAGTAGGTTATTTGCCCTGAAGCTCTTATAACCTACACAAATGATAGTGTAGCCCATGTTACATGTTAGCACACAGAGCCCCTGTCCAGCAAGGACAGAGGTGGGATCACAGGACTGTATTTTGTGTTTCCCATGCACTTATACAGGAATCACATCACTAGGGTTTTTGAGGCACTTGGCCTGCTGTTGACAGGAAGTGTATTCCACAGATGGAGGAGTGTGTGGTACACATATCTGTCACACCAATGAGCCATACTGATATCACAGCCCAGGTTAATGCTGCACCAACAGGTTGATGGAGTGGGCATTGAGTTCCAGATGTGCAACAGTTCCATCAAGGCAGGGTCTTGATTGCTTTGTATGCCAGACAAGGGTCACTTCAGCAGAGTCTATGTGGAACTGGGTAGAGGGACAGTGCTGTTAGCCTATCTGTGTAGGGTAGATGTTTGGGGATTGGGGTAAGGCCTTAGTGTTTGCAAGACCCTGGTGTGTGGAGTCTGCATGGTCTGTGGTGTGTAGGTTTGTGGAGTTCTCATGTGATTTTGCCTCTGAGGCATCCATTGTTTGGGTTTTGTTTTGTTACAGACTTCCACATACATGGGTGTGTGTTGTTTATTTGCGGGTGATGTTTACTGACTCCTTACACTGCATGGCACTTATGTTACTACACAATCTGTTCTGGTGTGCACATTCTCCATTTGTCTGGCCTGTGATTCCTCTTATGTGTGTCTCTTTGTCCTTCAGCAGTCCAGTCACAGGCTTTGGCCGCAGTGGCTGCTGTTATGTATTTCTAATTCTGATGTGGGCGGGGTACATGCCGTTATATCACACACAGAGTTGTGGACTTCACACCTCTGAGTGTACCTATTTAGCAGGTTGTCCATCATTGCACCACTCTATTTGCTGTGGTCTTTAGATGGTTTGTGTTGCTATATGTTATTATGAGGCTACATGTGGGCCTAGCTGTCATACCATCACAGATTGACATCTGGACAGGCCCAAATTTGCCAGTCAAAGGCCCATGCATGAGGACAGGGTGTTAATAATGTTCTGACAAACATAGACAGTTGGGAGACCGGTTTGGTAATTGTTTGTTTGCCCTTATGGGTATGACATCTGCTTCCCCACTGTCTGCCATTGCTGTTTTGACATGACCCTTTCTTGTTTTACAAATACAAAGGCAACTGCAATGTTAGGACAAGCATAACAGACATACAAGGCATACTTGTGCTCCTTCTATGACAACCAGTGTCATTCCAGGGGTATGGCCATTGGCCAGTGACATGTTGTCAGTGCTGATAGAGAAAGGTGGCAGCCTTTTATACACTGGTAATACACTGACCTTCAGGTACCTGCTGTCCTGCTAGGCACCATACCTCTCAACTTCTGAGACCCAGATATCTGGACAAAGCCATAAGTAATTGGGGGACAGAAGCCTAAATATAGGGACCATTTTTAAGTAATGGCCTTACAAATCTATAAAGGTGATTCAATAACAGGTTTTGCATTAGAATGTGTGTTTCTATGGGGTATGAAGTCTGACACTACAATCTGTCATTATTTTCTGATCTTAGTCTTACGTGAGTTGCCAGTGAATTGCCAGACAACCACTATTTCATGGTATGCAGACCGCAATTATAATGCAAACCTCTGGACATTCTGCAATAGGTTTGTTCAGTTGTTAGATATGGTAGGCACTGTTGTCCATGACCTGCATAGCTTTCCTGCATTAACAGATATTTTGACATCTGGACAGTGTGTACAACTCCTACCGTAGGTGTAGCTGATATGTAGAAAAGTTGGCACTGCAGTTCTTGGAACATGGCCCTGTCAAAGACAGCATTGTACCTAGGCCACTACGACACAACAGCCAGGAGTAAGTGCTGGCCACATCATGACAGTATTAGCCACACATATACATAGCTCATTGACCCCTGCCTATTGTGGACATGCAACAAGTTATCATGTTGATTGGAACATCCCTGGCAATGTGTGCTCTGCTGCTATTTCTCTGCAAACATACATGTTACTGCATTTCTATGGGAATATGTGTGTGGGGGGCACACCTGTCAACTGTACACATTTACACAGACTGCATATTTCAGCACAGAGCATAGAGGTCATTGTCTCCCTCTACTCTTTCCTCATTAGGCCAATCATCGAGTACAATACCCCATTTGGCATGTACCTCACTAGACACCTGCAACAACTAGAGAGGCCACAAAAGTACCTCACAAAGAGGATCCTAGGCTTTAAACACTTGTCCTATATGGACAGACTCAAAAAATTACAACTATTCTCTGTCTCATATCGCCTACTTAGGGGTGATCTCTGCTTGACTTATAAATCCATGTCTGATCCAGCTCTGTTAGAAATGCTACATCTAAAGAAATCTCAATCCCTCTGCACCACATGCTCCAGAGACCTCAACCTCAATACCACAATCAACAGAACAGGCTGGAGGGACAGGTTCATAACCCAGAGACTGCCCATGCTATGGAAAAGACTTCCCTTACATGTCAAACAGAGCACCTCACTGGCCCTCCCCTTACATGTCAAACAGAGTACCTCACTGGCCCTCTTCAAGAGAAATCTCAATGAGTGGATGGGAAATACAAAATTCACCCAGGGATCACTCCATTGGCTTTACTCAACAGAGGCACTGAGAACTAAGGTCAGGTGGCACGATGCCAGGGTAATCCTATGGCTAGGCTTGTAAAGGCTCCAGGGCCATTAGCCTAGTTCACACCTATGAACCTATTTGCTTTACATTTTGGTTCATTTAGCATAGTATTGTGCCCTGTCTTGGAGACTACAGACATATCGCTAAAGACCACAGGTCGGATTGTAATGGCATACATTTGAGTTTCAGACTTCTTACCCTTCAGAGCCTTACTGTAACTGCAAGACCTGCTGTGCTGTCACTGTGTAAGTCTGTAGGTGAGTATTTCATCATTGTTGCCATTTGTGGGCCTTTGCCAGACATTTCCTTATTGCTTATTATAGCTGACTTGCTAGGTGAGGCTGAGGGGTGAGTATGGGACCCCCACACTGATATCCATATCTGTGCCCTATGACCCCCCAGTTACTTGCCCCCCTCACATATACTGCAG
Organism: Protopterus annectens; assembly: GCF_019279795.1. Taxonomy (NCBI): domain Eukaryota; kingdom Metazoa; phylum Chordata; order Ceratodontiformes; family Protopteridae; genus Protopterus; species Protopterus annectens. The sequence goes on from NC_056748.1 coordinate 968,047,556, forward strand.
TGGGATTTGTCACATTGGGTACTACTGCATAGTGTGGGAAAGCCAGTATTGGGCAAACATTTCCTGGTGTCACACATAGCTGTCAGTTGCCTGCTGCTATCCCAGTAGGCCACCCTATTCCCTTGCATGCGTGCAACAATACCATAGATATACTATCAGAACATGCTAATCCATTCATTTATTGTTAAAAAGATTGCCTCACCTTGTGCCTGTGGCAGTTGTGAGGATGGTGCTTGAGGGCTGCCTATGTCGGATGCACGCAGTAGACTGCCTATACATGGTAAGGTACAGGTAGTGTGATGTGTGTGGCATACATTTTACTGTGTATGCGAGTCAGAGAGAGGTGTCAGTCCCTGGGTCCCTACAGTGTCAGTGTGTGTGCCATGCATTGCCTCTTTGCCAAGGCCAGGGCATACTGGGCATGCCTCTGTCTGCCTACAGGAGCTGGCTCAGGGGGTTCCTCCTCCACGTCCCTCTGTGTCTGTGGGGACCTTGGCAATGGTGGGGGGCTGTGTGGCCCTTTCCCATGCTGTTCCTGCTGCAGCTGTTTCCGCAGGATCATATTGTGCAGCATGGCAAATACCATGAACATGTGTGTGCATGTGGCTGGAGAGTACTGCAGGGCTCCACCAGATATGTCAAGGCAGCGGAACCATCACTTGAGCATCCCAAACGCACACTCTATAATGATCCTGGTTTGTGCATGTGCCTCATTATGGTCTTCTTCAGTGGGTGGGTGTGCATTTCTGATGGGTGTCATCATTCACGGCTCCAGTGCATAGCCAGCATCCCCCACCAGATGGCCATATGGGATGTCCCCCTGGCAAATCCCTGGTACAGCTGTGAGGAATGCCAGATTTGGGAGTCGTGATAGCTTCCAGGACTGCCAGCACACGCATTAATGATAATGCCCTGGGCATTGCACACATCCTGGCAGTTGATGGAGTGAAAGCCTTTGCAGTTTAGGTAGACCCTACCCTGCTCACCAGGTGGCACTTTGATGTTGATATGCATGCAGTCTATGGCACCCAGTACCTCCGGGTAGAGGAGCATATTGCTGGTACTCTCCTCACAGGTGCTGGGGAAGTAAATGTACTCACCGACATGTGGTAGCATGGCATCCAGGAACTGGTGAAGTACCCAGGATGTAGATGTCTGTGAGATCCCCATGATGTCCCCAGTAGGTCTTTGAAAAGTACCTGTAGCTAGTATTCTTAAGGGTACACATACCTTGGTATCCACTGGACTGAGTTCCCCTCTGTTTGCTCTGGGTCTAAGGTGAGGCCGGCAAAGCTCAATGAGTTGCTGAAGTATGTCCCTGTCCACCCTGTAGTGCTCTAGTATCTCCAGTTTATGTAGCCCATGATAGGTTACCCTGGGTCTGAACACTCTTCTTCTCCTCAGTCTGGGCTGGATGCCAGCATTATCCTGTTCTCCACCTCAACCTCTAGCACATACTATGTATCAAAGCGACAGTAGCCCCTAACATTTTGTTGGCTAGAATTCACCCGAGTGTGTACACCAATGGTGCAGAGTTTGTGGGAAAAAAAACAGACTGAAAGGTGTTTGCACGTTGATATTGTTGTGCTGCAGATGCTGCCTACATGGTTGGCTGACTATGATACATTCCACCTGCCAGCTATATTTTTTGTACGTGATTGCTTTTATTCTGCTATTTCCTATTTATTTTTTTTCCCTTCCCATTTCCGCCCCTTTTAAGCCCCACGGCATGCCGCACAAACCCATTTAAACCCATGTAAACACTTTTAAGCAGAAATGGCCCTCCCCTGGATGCAAACACACTCCCTATTTCATGGAATAAGTAAATACAGCCTCAGACACACACCCTTGCTTAGCTGTGCTTAGCTAAGCTCAAATAGAAGCCGTAGAGCTCCAGTGTGCTTACACCAAGCATAACTTTTCATGTCAGCTGCTTATTCTGCTTACATCACTGCCTTAGAGCTCCTACACTGTTAGGTGCAGCCAGACAATGGTCTCCCATTTTGTGATTCAGTAAATTTTGCTCATTTGCATACCCCACTGCCTTAGTCCCTTATTACACCACTAAACCAGAGCCTTTCCCCTTAGCAACCAGTGTTACCTGTTATTGTTTTGATTCTGCGTGCTACGCACTATAATGGAAGTAATAACAATCTATACTCAGGCACGTAATGACAGCTTTTGTCTGTTGGAGTTATGTTCCTCATAAATATCTTATATAGGAAAAAACTGCAAAACAACATGTAAGAAATTAGAGCAGTGGTCCATTTTCTTACTAGGAAGTATTGAGAATTCATTGAATTTGGGTCATTCAACTGTACAGACCAGAAAATAATGATCTGAAATGGTAAACCATCCATTGCTACTAGTCAAGTCTTTACAGTCTCGCTAACTCTATGGAATAGATGGATAAAGCTCTCACTATGCCACAGGTGAGACAAGTTAAAATAACAACTTGGGCATTTGTAGAGGTTCACAAGAGAGGATGGAAATGAGCAACTATTGTCAGCTCACCTATCCTTAGGTGGACAGAGGCATCCTTGGAAGGGTCATGGGTTGGTTTGTGGATTAAAATGTTAGACTATAACTGATTTTTGTTAAGAAAATCCATAGTCTCCATTTGTATTCTGAATTTATACAGCATTCTTTACCCAAAACAGAAGTCATTAACACACATCAAATGGAACCAAAGTGAAAAATGCAGCCTGGTCAGTTATTTATTTATTTATTTATTTCAGTTTGATTACCGGGGAAGTCCACTGGGCCAAGAAGTGCCCATTTTCAGTGGAGGCCCGGGGAGAAAAGCTCCACAAGCAATACAATGAAACATGGTTACATAAAGTTAATGGTATAATACAAGTGTAAGATTCATACAGTCAGGAAATACATTTACATAAAATGTGCATAACGAGCAAGCATAATAAAGCAATACAGTGCAGAGAAAAAATAACGATAATACATAGATGTGCAAAATTTTTTTTTTTTTTTTAACAGACTGAACAAAGTTGGAGTCAGGAGAAAGTTAGAAGAGTCAGGAAAAGCTTGGGGGTAGAGAGGGGCAGGAAATGGAGAGCTCAGGGAAAGAGATCCCTGGAAATTATATCTGGTGAGAGCAGGAACATTTCCATTTGGATGACAGGTATTTGAGAAGTAGGGTCTTGAAGGATTCGGAGTTAGGTATAGTCCTAAGAGAAGGAGGGAGGGAGTTCCACTTTTTACCTAGAGAGAAGGAGAGTAGAAGTTGGCCGGCAGGATGTTTGGGTTTGTGGATGGAGATAAGGTTTTGGTGTTCAGATCTCAGAGATCTGTTTGGGGTGTATGGTGGAAGGATGTTTATTAAGGCAGGGCATGAGTCTGGGTAGAATATTAGTTTGTGAGCTGTGATTAGTTGGAGATAGTCTAAGTGGTTAGGAAGTTCAAGCCAATTTAGAGATTGAAGGGTAAGGCAGTGGTGAGTTGAGGTTTTGGATTTGGTTGCGAATTTAGAGATCTTATTATAGCAAGTTTCAAGTTTTGAGATGTTGGAAGTAGACAGATTGGTTAAAAGAGGGGCTCCATAAAGAAGAGAGGGTAGAAGGTATGTAATTGCCAGGGTGTGCCTAGAGGAGTTGGAAGAAATTGGTTGTTTCTGTAGAGCATACCTAACTTTTGGTGAGTTTTCTTTATGTTTTGTTGAATGTGGAGATCAAATTTTAGGTGTTCGTCTATGGTAATGCCGAGTAGTTTAGCGGAAGGCACTACTTCTATAGCAGTGTTGGTTTGGCTGAGGACTTTGAAGGAATCTTTGTCAAAGGATGAGGAAACTTTGGAAGGGGTGAAAATTAGAATTTTGGATTTATTAGAGTTGAGGGAGAGGTGGTTTTGGTGCATCCAGTTCTCTGTAGTGGAAAAGGCTATTTGTGTTTTAGTCTGGAGTTCAGAAATGTTAGAGGCAACACAAACTAAGGTGGAGTCATCAGCGTATTGGATGACTGTGGTGTCAGGTATGACAGAGTGTAGATTATTTATAAAGAGGTTGAAGAGCATGGGTCCGAGGATGGACCCCTGGGGAACACCGGGAGATGTGGGCAAGAAGGGAGAGGTAGAGTTCATTCATCTGACAGCTTGAGATCTTTCAGATAGGTAACTGGAGAACCAGGAAAGAATATTTGGAGAGAGATTAAGGTTGGCGAGATAAAAGAGTAGGTGTGTATGGGAGATGGTGTCAAAGGCTTTAGAAAGATCTAGTAGTACTGTGGATACAAGGAGTCCAGAGTCTCAGGCTCGGTTGACTGTTTCAAGGAAGGATAGTAAGGCAGTAATGGTGCTGTGGCCGGGACGGAAGCCGTGTTGGGTGGATGTAAGTAGGTGATTCTGTGTTAGGAAAGGTAAAAGCTGGTGGTGAACACATTTTTCTAGGACTTTAGATATTGGAGAGAGTAGGGCAATGGGGCAGAAATTAGAGATAGTGGTGTTTTTACCTCCTTTGTGGAGAGACAGGATGTAGGCTGAACACCAGAGTTTGGGTACATATGACTCATTTAAGGATCTGTTTATCAGGATGCTAATAGGGGAGCAATACCTTCAGCTGTGCATTTGAGGAAGGAGGAGGGTATGTTGTCAGGGGCATTGGAGCATGGTTTAAGATTAGATAAGAGCCTTTTTATGAAGCTGGTTGAAACTGGTTTGAACTGGAAATTCAAGAGACATTTATTAAGGTTATTGGGTGCTGATGAGAGGATGTTAGGTGGATTATTGTTTGGGAATGTTTTGGTTAGATTAGCTATGGATTCTGTGAAGAAGGTGTTGAAGTGAGAACTCATTTCCTTGTCAGTTAAACTAGTGTCTGGGCAGGGATTATTCTTGGACCCTGGGTGGAGAAGGGAGTTAACTGATTTCCAAAATTGTTTTGGGTTCTTATTATTGCTAGACTGAAGTTTACTATAGTAGTTTTTTTTGTCTAAAGTGATTAGTTTTTTTACTTGGTTGTGAAGTTGGGTGTATTGGAGCAAGGAATAAGGCAGTTTATTTTTCTGATGGCTTTGTCTCTGTGATGCATGGTTTGTTTAGTATCTTTTGTCAGCCAAGGACCAGAGTTAGTTTTGATTTGTTTGTTTCTTAGAGGGGCTAGGGAATTCAGAGTGTCTAGGAAAATAGAGTTGAAATGTTCTACAGCATTGTCTAGGGGGAGAGTGTTAAGGATTTGCCAGTTGATTAGTTTGAAGGTGTTAGTGAAAATTATAGGGTTAAAGTTGCTAAGATTTCGAATTTGAATGTACTGGTGATGAAATTGGGTGGAATTAGCTGACTGATGAGTGAAGGCAGGGAGATGGTCACTGAAAGTATCGGGGATGGTGCCTGAGATAATTATTTTGTTGGGGTGAGAAACTAGAATCCAGTCTAAGATGGATCCTGGAGGGTGGATTTTGTTAGGACGAGTTGTTGAATGGATTACTTGGGTGAAGTTGTATAGGTTAATGGATAGAGAAGGGGAAGGTGAGTTGATTTTATTCCAGTCTATATTAACGTCGCCAAGAATGTAAGTTTTATATTTTATTTCAGTTGAGGCCCAGTGAAGAATATTTTCAAGGGTAGAGATGCTGTTGCCTGGGGAGATATATAAGGAGATAAAGAAGATATTCTTACGTTTATTCAACCTGAGGAGACCTGCAGTTAGTTCAGTGTTTTTGAATTGTGGGGTTGGGATTTGCAGAGGGATTAGAGAGAGAGATGGTTAGAGTAGATTAGAGCAGAGCCTCCACTTTTTTATTTAAACGATCATTTCTGAGGATGTGGAAGCCTGGAGGTAAGATTTCAGGGTCAGTAATATAAGGTTTTAGCCAGGTTTCAGAGATGGCTAAGATGTCTGGTTGATTGTGGTTTATCCAAGCTTGTAATTGGTGGATTTTGTTGTTGAGGCTCTGAGCGTTGATGGTGAAGAACTTAAGTGTATTAAGAGAGAAAGTAGAGGAGGTAGATGAAGGGGGGAAAGGGGTGTTAGTAGTAGGGGAGGAAAGGGGTGGAGGGAAGGGGATGTTTGTATAGAGGCCAGAGCCTGGGTTAGGGTGGATATCTCCAGATAAGGCTATGGCATTACTGGCACCAGCTTTTGGCCTTTTGGGTTGGTACAATAGGGCATGGTTTGGGATTGGCTGTAGTTTAGGTTTAAAAATTTCTGTGGAGGTGGAAAAGACTTTGGGCTGGAAAAGGTGCAGAAGTTTAGGTGGAATAAGGAAGGAGGATATGAAGTGGAAGTGATTGAGTAGTGGAGGGTAAAGGTGAGTGCATGGGATGGTGTAAGCAGAAGGGGGGATGGGGGAGATTTGGAGGAGAAGGAAGTAGCATGATAAAGGGGAATTAGTAGGATGAGAAGGGAGCAGGGGAGTCGGGTAATGGTGAGAATTTGGGAGGGCATGTTTACAAAGGATGGGTTAAAGAAGGGTAAGAGTGGGAAGGAAGTGAAGGCTAGAAGAGGAGAGGAGGTGAAGAGGAAGAAGGGGTGTTATAATTTAGCAAATGGGAGAGGAGGAGTTTAGACAAAGAGAGGGTGTAGCTGAGAGGAGAGGGGTGAGTAAGAGTAGTGAGGGAGGGGTAAGAGAAGAGAGATTGAGGGAGGAGTAAGGGTAGTGTGGGAGGAGTAAGAGAAGGAGGGGAAAATAAAAAGGAGGACTGAGAATGGTTAATTGATAAAGGAGGAGGGGTAAAGGAAGAGGATAGTAATTGGTTGATTGAGGTATGTAGGTGGAGTCTGAAAGGTATATATGTAGAGGTGCTGGGGTCAGGTGGGAAATGGGGGCAGGGTAAAGGGATGGAGTGAGCCCTCAGAGAGAGCGGGTAGAACAAAGGAGAAGAATGTGAAGAAGACAATTTGTAGAGAGTGGTAGTCAAAGGTAAGCTTGCAGTGAATTGTGAGAGGAAGGAAGACTGAGGGAGAAAGGAGTGGAGGGTGGATATATGGATGAAGGCCAGTAGGAGAAGGTAAGAGGTTTTATAAAGGGTAGAGAAGGGGTGTTTAAGGAGGAGAGAGGACAGATAGGTGAACCTGGGATAGGAGCACCACCTAGTGGCAAGTCAGTCTCAGGTGGAAGGACCCAGAAAGAGATATCAAGTAAAAGGAAGGAGGGAGATATCATGGACCAGGATAGAGGGAGTAATTATAAAAAGGTAGAAAAGGACTAGTTAATCAGTATGAGAGAGAGGGGTTGTGGCTGCTGGCTAGCCTGGCAGATAAGTGCACTGTGACCTGGTGTAAAATTAATATTATTACTACAAGGTGTTAAGCAGTACACATACTTTACTTAAAGTCCTTGTTAGGAGTTGTACTCAGGGAGCAGTATGGGATCTCAGTTTGTTTTGCAAATGTCCTTTTTGTGGGTTCTTGGCAAGAGCCTCTGGGAGGGCACTGTTGGTGGGTTAGAGCAGGATAGGCAGGAGCCTAAGCTAGAAGAAGCAATGGAGAGAGAAAAATATGAAGAAACAGGCTGAGTATGAGCCAAGTGTTATGAGCAGATTGTTATTAAGCTTACACATTTACATTTCAGAAATTAAAGTATGTAGTAGCAGAGCTAGAGAGAACTAACATTCTTACAAATAGCTAAGGTACAGACAGGTAAACTAAGAATAAAACAGTTTCTTGGGTATAAGGTTACTTTAAGTAAGCAAAAATAATTTGTTAGACAGACTGACTGTAAGCAACTAGTAATTGAGTACAGATAGGTAACAAATGTGAGTTAGACTGTCCCTGTTAGGCAGAGTAATTTAGTTTAGTCGAACAGAAATTAATTACAGACAAAATAAAATGCACAGTAGGAACAAGTTACAATGGCTGAACTTTGGTTAGTGACTAAGGCAACCCTAAAAAACAGTTAATTTGGAATCCTCAAGCAAGCAAGGATACCATACACAAAAACAACTGTCGATTGAGGGCAATAGCGAAACTTACATACATGCTGATTAATGACAAAGAAGAGCCCCAAACAGCTATTGCAAACCACATGCTAAACGCTAGAAAAGTTGTGCGTTTACAGAAACAGTAGGAAGTGATCACAAAGTACCACGTACTGAGCAACTAGCACAATTTAATATAATTTATTGTACATTCTCAAAAATGCATCAGTAGAAGCTACTTCCTACAAATGCCTGTAAAAGCCTCTATTTGGTATTTATGTATAAGCGGCCATTTGCCACTTACTCTATGACAGGTCATAATAAAACTCTCACAGAATAATAATTGCACTCTTAGGTACACAGTATGTCTAAGAATGACATTTCCTCCTTAAAAATGTGCACATATTATTAAGTTGACTAAGTCATATACCCACTCTCAGTGTGGAAACCGCTGAAATGATAGTGGAGAATGTTTCTGTTTGCTTAAAGAAAAATCTATAATAAGTTGTACTAAAGCTGTTTTGAACTAAAATAAAACTGAAAACAATTATGTCTTACTTGTCTTTTTAGTGAGCTATAAAATGTAAAACAAGATATGTAAACCTGGTTATTTAAATGTGCGGTGTCATAGCCAGCCTTAGGCATAGGCCACCTCTCTAGCAGGGGTGCTTTTCTAGTATTTATTTGATTTATTTATTTGTTTGTTTGTTAATTAACTAAATAATTATTATATATATATATATATATATATATATATATATATATATATAGAGAGAGAGAGAGAGAGAAATTACACCATAAAAATAGAAGAGAAAGTACTTATAGAAACACAATTTTTTTAGAAAATAAACCGAACTATGAAACTGCACTATTAAACTGGTAAACTGTATAAGAAAATTGACGCATGGATGCAAAACAGATGTTTAAGCTTTTCTTCTAGACTAGAATTTATTTATTTTTTTATTTTCTTATACAGTTTACCAGTTTAGTAGTGTGGTTTCATGGTTCTGTTTATTTTCTCAAAATAAGTTGGGTTAATATATATATATATATATATATATATATATATTTTTTTTTTTTTTTGTAGTAAAGAAAAAAACGTGTTGAATGAAAACGGAAAAAATGAAGACTAAGACTACTTTTTTCTTCATTTTTCTCACAGTTTATCTGGGTGGTGTAGGTAGACCAGGATTGGAGCACAAGGTGGTGTTGGGGGGCTGCTGTGGAGCCCTCTTTTCCAAGGACACCAGTTGACCATAGGCTGGCCCTGTGTGGTGTGCATTTGTTTCTGTAGAAATGCATTGCAGTTAAAAAAAAAAGGAAAAAATGAAACTAAACCCTTGTTTCTTGATTGTGCAGTTTTCTCTACTGCAGGGCCTGCAGTTTTGGAACTTGCTGTATTAGGTCACATAATGATTTACTTATATGAACTCTGGTTTGTTGAATCTTATTACCCCCCTTGAGTATGTAATTGTGGAGTAAGGAAGGTCATCTTCTAAATTCAAACCAAACCTACTTGAAATGTTGTCTGAGGACTTATAATCAGAAGGGCTGACTGCTGAATCAAAAAATAACAACTGAGAATTTTCTTGAAGACACAGCTGAACCATACTGCCTGTAAAGACACTAAATTCATTTTGGATTTAAAAGCCAGAAACAATAAGGGTGCAGGCTATCTTTAGCTAAAAGCAGACAGAGATAAAGACATAGACAATGGTCACAAAAAGACATCTATTCTGAGTATGAGATATGTATTCTCTATTTTTCTCTACCAAGATCTTTACAGTTTGTGTATTTATTTGAAAAGAAATGTTTTAAATTATTTAGTTCAAGTAAACAATTTTATTATTAAGCTTTGAATGATCCTGGCTAATGGTTTAATTCTTATAAAAGGTTTGTTGACATACATCCTATCTTTTAAAGTGTCATCTGCATCTATTATGTTTCACAGAAGAGTAAAGTAGTTATTACAAGGTCTTCCACATTTTTGCAATTTATCTGGATGATATACCAGTTACTGGGGCTAAACCAGTGGAAATATGAAGAATTTTTTGTAAGAAGTGCTGAAAAGATTGATGAATACAGGTATGTATCTTTGATGAACTATGTGTGTTTTTCTTGAAAAAGAAGTTCAGCACTTAGGACATGTAGTAGATGCATATGGTTTGCATCCTGTTTATTGTCATGTAAACACTTCTATGGATGCTTTCCATCCTAGGTAACTGAAATAAAACATATATGGACTTGCTGAATTATTATATCATATTCTTACCAAATCTTAAAACCTTATTTGCTATGCAAAGATATGTAATAGAGATGAGACCACTACAGAAATTAACATTTCAAAGATCTGCAATGTGCTACAGTCCCTTAATGTACTTCTTAGTTATTGGACTAACATTGATAAAGCTGCTCTTTTTCTGTGATGCTTCATATTGTGGCATAGGAGCTGCTCTTTCTCACAGACTGCAGGAGTGTGGAGTGCAAAAGTAAAATCCATTGGTTTTCTGTCTTGCACAGTGATATTTGCTGAACAAAAGTATTCAAAACTAGACAAGGAAAGTTTATAAAAAAATGTTGGAGTTTAAATATCTGATAAATATCTGATAAATACCTGTTTTATATATATATATATATATATATATATATATATATATATATATATATATACATACACACACACACACACACACACACACACACACACACACACACACATATATATATATATATATATATATATATATATGTGTGTGTGTGTGTGTATTTTTTTTTTTTTTTGCGTATTTGAGCCTGCTGCAGAGTATCGCATTCCCTCCATTTTGTGTTTTCCTTAACCTACAGAAGTTTTCACAGGGTTAAAAAGCTGTGTCTATGGTTTGTTATTACATTGCTGTGCTCCCTATTTGTACAATGCTTTCAACAGATCTGGCTTTATCTGCCTGACACGTGGGGATAAGACAAGAACCCCATGATGAAACTTAATGAAATCATTATCCATTTAAATGTGTTTCTGAGCACTTTCCTCGTTATGATTTATTCTTTTAGTTCTGCACAGTGTTTCTAGAAGGTTCTCAGCTAAGAAATTATGTCCATTTTCCTTTTCTTCTGTCTCAGGTGACCTGTGAGCAATTTATTAAAGTTGTTGAGATATGAAGAGGGGATAAAAATAAGGGAATATATTTCTAAGATAAAATAAATGGTAAAATAAATGAACAGGTTATCAAGGTGAGCTGGCAGGAGCCACAATAAACTGTATAATAACAACAGTGACAGTAAAAGCCTGAATGCATATGAAAACAAGATCAGGCAAGCAGACAAAATAAGGAGAAGTGACAAAGTGTTGTAGTAAGACCAAATAATAAGAGAAAGAAGGATTCTTAACCCAGTAGAAGGTAAAGAAACAGACCAGTACTAACTACTGATGCAAGTCCATGTTGGGAATTTTAGCACTGCAAAAAATAAATAAATCAAATGTCAAATAACTTAAATGAAGCTTCTAAGGACAACTGTAGAAATGTGAGCAAATAACATTTAAAGAAGGGAAGTGGGAAACATTTTTTTTCTGACAGGGAACTGCTAAGTCAGTGTATTTCTTGTTAACCATAAATGGAATTGCCAATGTGAAGGACAAAAGCAGTAGTTATGTAACAAATGAACTGTAATGATCACAGCTCATATAATATATTGATGATGAGTAAAAATGAATATATGCAATGAACTATTGTTCTGATGGCCAGGAACTCTGTTTAGCTAATTGTAATACTATATGTCATAAAAATAAAAGGCTCTGAATAGAGATTACTCAGTCATGGTCTCTTTTCCCAGACTCTAAGTTAATGTCAGGAGATCAGAAAGGTAAATCTGAGAGACAAGGTCATCATAGCATCTAACCTAGAAAAGGAAACAGAGGTAATCCAGAGGGTTCGAGTGAAGTCTAGTATTCCACCTTTGAACCAGAGGCTGACAGGACTACTAAGAAACAGAGTCTAGAGTATTAGTCCAGAGAAGAATCACTTGCCATATTTGTTCACTGTAACCAAGTTTTAAGTTAACACTTGCAACTGTCTTTCTTGTGTTCGAAACATTGTATAACGTTTGTTCATTGTTTAACATTTATATTATGTAACCTGTAACTGTTACCATTGATTAATGTTCATTGTGTTTTATATGGATCTTTTCTCCCTGGGCCTCCGCTGAAAATGGACACTTGCTGTCCAGTCAGATTATCCCAGTAAACAAAGGTTAAATAAATAAATAAAATAAATTTAGCTAGCAGATCTAGGAGGCTCTGTCTCTCTTGCCCTTAGTCTAGGAGGAATAATGACACTTTGTTGAAGTTTTCAGTAGATTATTCAGTTAAGTAGGTAGATGGACTAGTCAGGGGAACAAAATTTGTTCAGAATACCAGAACAAGGTGTGTTAACTATGGCCATATAAAGATATTTTGCTGGAATGTTGTATGATGGCCTAGGCCCTAAACCAAAAATTCAGGGGCCAAAATTCAAGGCTGACAAGAAGATGGAAGAGGAACAGCAAGAAAAGAAACAGATTTCATGTCAAGAAAAGGAGCAGAGTGTAATGTTAAAAAGCATGAGGATCACGATAAAATGGTTAGGCATTAAAAACAGTAGAAGCAGAAGAGAGGAGTAAGACAGAGACTAATTACCAGCACAAAATGGAAGAAGTGGCTTCCCCCTGAGCCACTCTGCCCACAACACCACCAATAGTTGCAAGGAAAACAAGTTGTCCAGATTACCTGAAGGAGGTGATACTGTAGTATGCTTGGCAGTATCTCAACATGTGGCTACTGTTATTTAATGTCCACAGAGGTACTGGATTTTGCATCTGGTCACAGTTCTATTCTGGAAGGTTCTGTTGTTGCTTAATAGCTGCCTTTCCACTGACATGGCAGCTTCATATCAACAGGTATAATAGATAAATTAACATAACCACTAAAGCATATATAGGCCACATCTCTAAACAAACACAGTTAAGCCAGGAGACCTACTGCAGAAAAGGTCTAATCATATTAAAAATAATGCTATAAATAGACTAAAGCAAATTAATGTATTGCAGAGCAAAGACGGGAAATAATGGATGCATTTTAGCTTACTGGAGCTCATGTCATTAACAGCCACCTAACAAAGTGGCACACCAGGGGAGTCTGCATTCTTCAATATATGAATAAATACAACTCAAAAATGTCTAGTCACTGATAAAATTATGTAATAAACAATAAACAATTTTTGCATGCAGCAAACCAGACTGCACACAGCTGGGTATTCTATATCCCCCATTTGCAAGTAGTAATCATGGTTTCCCTAAGACTGCAATGATTTGAGGAAAAGTGGAATACCTGTATTCTCTTGCAATTTGGAAGGTGTTGTATTAGTGTGGGACTGAAGATGGAGGGTGCCCTCCCTGAAAAAAAATAATAGCTGTATAGTTAAAGGGTGTAAATAGGTTCACAGGTTCATAGGTGTTTACTAGGCTAATGACCACAAGGGCCTTTTAAAGTCTAGACATGCATCCCACAACTCTGACAAGTTCTGCTACCCTTGATAAGTGTAAGCAAGGGCCTGAGAGATGAACCATTTACAGGATGCCTGTGTCCAGTGGAGACATAGGTGCCAAACCAGGGATGAATTTTCCTGTTCCCCATCCAATTGTCCAAGTAACACTTGAATTAGATTAGGGAAGAACTCTACTTCACATGGATGCGGAGCCTTTATGACAGATGAGGTAGTCTCTGGAATACATACCTGCCTGTCCAGCAGATCCTATTTGTACCATAGGCAAGGTTTAAGTCTTTAGAATGGGTAATTCTGGTGCTGTTTGTTTTGTGGATAAGTAGGAGGTCCATCAGAGTGGGGTCTGACAATGCCTTGTATGCCAGGCATAGATCAGTAGCTTGTAGGAGACATAATACAAAGATAGGGCCTTGAGGCAGTCTGCACAGGACATTTATTTATGCCCTGTATTCTTTTAGTGAGGAACCTCTGTGGACATTCTAATTGTTGGATATGCCTAGCTAGTTACATACCAAAGTGAGCATTGTTCTCAATGATAAGTTTGATGAATGCTAAATGCAGTGGAAGAATGACTTCCTTGGACCTAGATTTTTTTTATAAGTTGTACAACATAGAATGATTTCCTCACTGCTGTAAACACGTGATGATCAAAGGCTAGATTATTGTCTATGTGTGTCCCTAAGTCCATGATTACTGGACCAACTCTAAGGGATGTGTTTTCAGTATGATAGTTGCCAGGGGTGGATGACTTCCCAAAAATAGTATTATGCATTTCTTGCCTTTGCCTTGACTTGCCCACTGTGACTTCACCGGGTGGACACCTTGACCTAGCTAAAGTATTTTTAGCTCATCCATTTCCCTCAAGCAATAACTACAACTCTGCTGCCTCAACCCCCTTTTGGAACTGAATCAAGAGTCTTTCCAGAAGGATACAAGGAAGTATGTATATCTGCTGCTAAACCATACATTAATATAAATTCTTAAACCCTGCTAGCTAATTTCAGTACGCTCCCTGCCAGGCAAGCCAGCAGCCTAAACTCCTCTTTTTTCTGTCTCCCTGTTTTTCTCCCCCATCTAGCTCTCTGCACTGCACTAGCACCCTTCTCCCTTCAGGCCATTGTAGTCCAGAGTCTGCCCTAGTGGGCTTGGTGCACTTCAGCATTTGTCCACTAGATGGCATCCTCTCCCCACTAATATAGACTTTAATTCACTCACTTGTTGTAATCTCTCACACTGTCCCCCTAAACCCTAATAGCCCCACTTCTACTTACCCCTCTACTACTTAGCCTCCTGCTACACAGCTCCACTGATAGGTACTCGATCTCCTCCTGGGTTCTCTGCCCGCTCCGTTCGCCCTGCAGGCTCACTCCGCTCCCCTACCCTACCCCCAATTCCCAACCGCTCCCAGCACCTCTACATTTATCCCTCCAAACACCACACCCACTCTTCTCTACACCAATCAACATCCAATATTCTGGAAACACCCACTGCCTTTTCCCTCCAAAATTAAACTCATAATCTCTCCAAAATACATCACACCCAGCCTATAAGCTTCATTTTCCCCACTTACACACACTCCCAACCATACCCTCTCCAACCCCTAACATAACCATCCATTCCCTCCCTACTACTAGGCAAGTAACATATCCTCTATATATAATTTGTCCCTTATATTCATATATAACTCAATAACTTAATTGATCCCTTACTAACCCTATCTCAGTATGATCTCAAGACCCACAACTATCTCCCTTTTACCACTATTATTTCTAAATCTATCCTTTCTCCACTACTTCACCCAACCCTTTAATTCACATCATTCACAGTCCTTCCATGTAACCAACCACCTTAACTCCCCATTCCCTTACTCACACTCTCCTATCTCTCCCCATCTATATCCTATAAAAAACATCCTATTTTTCCCATACAAAACTATCGCCACTCAAAAATATTCTACTCCCATTATATCTACTACATCTTTCAGAATTACAATAGAACCCAATCTGTTCTCTAAGCTGTCCAATTATCTTTCGGACCCACTCCTTCATCTAATCACCAACCTATTATCTGGTGATATTCATCCCAACCCATGCCCCCCCACCTCAACCACTATAGATAAGTCCATATTACTTACCTCTTTAAACTCCCAAAGCATAGTTAACAAAGTCCCAAACCTCCATGCCTGGCTCATTTATAATAAACCGGACATACTATCCATTTCTGAAACTTGGTTAAAACCCCACATTAAAGACTCTGAAATAGTTCCACCAAACTATTCTATCATTAGAAAAGACAAGTCCCACAAAAAAGGTGTAGGAATAGCTCTCCTCTACTCATCCGCTTTGTTAGTCACTCCCTACAACAAACCCATTCCACACTTTAAAAAAACTGAACTACTCCTCACTCTACTTCAAGTTAACAAACATAAACACATTTGTCTAGCTTCCCTCTATATCCCCCCAGGTGATAATATTTCTATACTTGAAGATATCCTCTCCTGGCTCTCCAATAACATTAGCAATGAAACCATAATTTTAGGAGACATGAATATTAACTGGGCCTCTATACAGTCTCCAACAAACTCTCTCAACATCAACCTCCATAATTTCTCTCAACTAATCAACACAGTAACATGCCCCTCAAAGAACCTCCCTGGCGGCAGTATACTGGACTGGATTCTAGTCTCCCATCCCCATTATTATTCTAATAGTGGCACTCTTTCAGATTCCCTTAGTGACCATACACCCATCTTCACTCACTGACTCCCCTCAAAACTACTTTGCACCCATTATTTCATAACTACCTGTAACCAAAAAAAAATTTAACCCAACAACCTTTTCAAACTCTCTAAAAGCTACAAACTGGAACTGTCTAAAAACATTACCCCTAGATGATGCAGTTGCCCACTTTAACTCAACATTCCTAAAACTACTAGACTCACAGGCCCCCTTACAAACAAAAATAATTAAACTTAAATCCGTGCCTTGGTTGACCAAGAACACACTTTCAACCATGCGGCTTAGAGATAAAACCTGGGCACACTATCAGAAAAACAAGATCCCCTTACTTCATAATGAATACAAAATACTTCGAAATAAAGTAAAAAAATTCATCCTCTCTGATAGACAAAACTACTTCTCTATACTCCAAAATAATAATAAAACAAACCCTCAAAGATTCTGGAAAGGTATTTCTATCCTATTTAACACTAGTAAACCAGACACCCCAACCCCAGACCCCAATGCTACTGAATTAGACCTAGCTACCCAATTTAATTATTTTTTTACTGAATCTATTGCCAAATTAACCTGTTCATTTTCAAACACCTCCACGTTCTCTAATACCCCCCACCCTTCACTACCAACACTCTGTCCAGTACTGTTACCACTCCCTCTTCTCAATCTTCTAACTCTCTACCCTCTTCTCCTACTGTAACTTCCTCATCATCCCCATCACCCCCTAATGCTCCCTTCTCCCACTCCCCTGAATTCTCACTAAAACCTATTCCCACTTCTATCATAAAAAAACTCCTTCTGAAATTGAAGCCATGCACTAACGCCCCCGACAATATCTCATCTTACTTTCTCAGCATAGCTGCTGAATCAATTGCCTACCCCATCAGCATCTTAATTAACCGCTCTCTCCAAGAATGTATAGTACCTCAAATCTAGAAACAGGCCTTTATCATACCTTTACATAAGGGTGGTAACAATAACAATATTACCAATTTCCGCCCCATCGCTATCCTGTCTCCCATTTCTAAATTCCTAGAAAAGTGTGTCCAACTTCAGTTACTACCACATCTCTTAAATAATAACCTTCTAACTCCTACACAACATGGTTTCAGACCAAATCACAGTACCATGACAGCCCTCCTCTCCTTCCTCGAAATTGTAAATAAAGCCCGTGACTCTGGTCTACTTGTCTCCACCCTACTACTTGACCTCTCCAAGGCCTTCAATACTATCTCACATAGCCTGCTTTTAACTAAATTCTCAGAACTTAACCTATCTCCCCCCTCCCTGAACTGGTTCTCCAGCTATTTATACAATAGATACCAAGCTGTAAAATGGAAAAAGGCCACCTCCTCATTCCTCAATACCCCTACCGGAGTTCCACAGGGCTCCATACTGGGTCCCCTTCTCTTCAACATATTTATAAATGATTTCCACAAATCAATTCCATTCTCAAACATCATTCAATATGCTGATGATTCGACTATTATCTGCTCTGCCACATCTATCCCCACACTCACAAAACTTACACAAGAAGCTTTCTCAACCACTGAATATTGGATGAAAAAAAATCACCTAGCACTCAATGCTTCTAAAACTAAACTAATGGTATTTACCCCTTCTAAAGTCACTCCTGTCAATATCAATGCATTCCCAATTACTAGTCAAAATAACTCACCTCTAGAACTGGTGACAGACACCAAGTTACTCGGGGTCCAAATTAATAGCCAGCTCAAATTCAACTCCCACATACAAATAAATATAAAAAAAAAAAACATCAAAAACTAAGTATGCTCTACCGACAAAATCATTACCTCACACCTGCCTCCAAAATCACTCTCTCTACTTCCTTTCTTATCCCCTCTCTTCTATATGGAGCTCCACTTCTAACTAATCTACAGTCCACTCTAAAAAAACAACTCTTCTCTTGCTACAACAAAATCGCCAAGTTTGCTACCAGCCATAAGTCCTCCACCCACCACTGTTTCTCCCTTCAAAAACTAAAATGGCTAGAGCTTCCCAATTATCTCACCTACGTTCAACTATCTCTTGCCCATAAGCTCATTTTCAACGCCTCCCTCTGCCCATCCCTCTCCCCTGCCTTTAAAATGTACCTTCCTAATAGAGTATTAAGGTCAAACAATCAAAATCTATTAGAAGTGTACAAACCAACTCATCCCCCAGGCAAAAACCTTCTGTCCTATAGCACTGCTCACCTCTGGAACTCCCTACCACCATCGATTCGCACCACCCCTAACCATTTTATTTTCAAAAGATCTCTTCATTCTTACCTATCTTCCCAGTGGGAATGCTCCTGCTCCCACCCCTCATAACTAACACTAGAACTGCTTCTTTCTTCATCTTCCTTCATCCCCCTGTTTATTCCAGCTATTTTTCTCTAACAACTACTCTATTATTCCTATGGTATATGCAATTAATGTATCAGACCTAACCTCTTAAGTTTATGCTTTTTAACATGTAATAATCTTCTTGCACTGCCTTGCAACATGCCTTTGATAAACTGTTTCATCTGCTAGTTCCATCACAACTCTGTATTATTTCTAATGCTTGTTAAGTATCTGAAATTATTTGTTTGAACATTTTAAAATTGTATAAATTATCAACAATAATCTATTGTACTTGGACTGTTTTGGAGCTTTTCTCCCCAGGACTCCACTGAAAATGGATTCATCTTGGCCCAATGGACTATCCTGGTAAACCAACTGCAAATAAATAAATAAATAAATAAAAATTTAATTTTAGTCCATGGCTCTGACACCAGTTGTTTGTCTGTGTCAGCCCTTCTTGGAGAACATTTGTGTCAGTGTGGGATTCAATGACAGCTCTTAATTTGCAATCATCTGAAAATTTAGTCAACCAGAGATCATTGACACTGGCCTTGACTTCGGAGAAGTAAATGCTGAAAAGGAGTGGTCCAAGGGCAATCTCTGAAAGACTCCACTTGTGAATGGCCTGTTTGTAGAGGTGTACTCCCCAAGTCTAACTTCCTGGGTCCTGTCAGTGAGCCAGATGGCTATGCACCAGATGACATACAGATTTGTAGCTAATATTCTGAGTATGTCAGCAATGCTCGAGTGGGTCAGGTGAAGGTAGGTAGTGTCAAAGAAGTCCACCAGGATGAGTAAGCATGACACGCCCTTGATAAAACCAAACTGAGTTGTGTCCAGCATCTGGAGGTTTACTATATCATTACTGATCATTTCCATGATAATTCTTTCTATGATTTTGCATATAAGACTAATGAGTCTTATGGGTTTGTAGTTGCCATGGTCAGTAGATGGCCCACCTTTGTCCAGAGGGATGACTCTTACTGTTTCCATTCATGAGGCACAAAGCCTGTTTGGAGGCTACAGTTAAATAGCAATTCCAGATGGCTTGATAGGTCATTTTTCATGCTGTTTAGAAGGCATCCTGGGATATTGTCTGGGCCCACTGATGCAGTGTTTTTGGCCTTAGAGAGAGCATTAAGAGCCGGTTCCTTAGAGAGAGCAGAGGGAGTTATATTGAGGTCAATTTCTTGGCATCCATGTCTCAAACACATAATAACACGGTTACAATCTGAGACTCAGTCATAACCCTCTATATTAAGCACTTGCACTGTTGCCTATGCGGAAGAAAAAGTAAAGGAATTTCAGAAATATACTAACTGTAAGAAATCCAGCTGCTAAAAAATGAACAGAAATATACTAACTGTAAGAAATCCAGCTGCTAAAAAATGAACAGAAATATACTAACTGTAAGAAATCCAGCTGCTAAAAAATGAACAGAAATATACTAACTCTAAGAAATCCAGCTGCTAAAAAATGAACAGAAATATACTAACTGTAAGAAATCCAGCTGCTAAAAAATGAACAGAAATATACTAACTCTAAGAAATCCAGCTGCTAAAAAATGAACAGAAATATACTAACTGTAAGAAATCCAGCTGCTAAAAAATGAACAGAAATATACTAACTCTAAGAAATCCAGCTGCTAAAAAATGAACAGAAATATACTAACTGTAAGAAATCCAGCTGCTAAAAATGAACAGAAATATACTAACTCTAAGAAATCCAGCTGCTAAAAATGAACAGAAATATACTAACTCTAAGAAATCCAGCTGCTAAAAATGAACAGAAATATACTAACTCTAAGAAATCCAGCTGCTAAAAATGAACAGAAATATACTAACTCTAAGAAATCCAGCTGCTAAAAATGAACAGAAATATACTAACTCTAAGAAATCCAGCTGCTAAAAATGAACAGAAATATACTAACTGTAAGAAATCCAGCTGCTAAAAATGAACAGAAATATACTAACTCTAAGAAATCCAGCTGCTAAAATGAACAGAAATATACTAACTCTAAGAAATCCAGCTGCTAAAAAATGAACAGAAATATACTAACTCTAAGAAATCCAGCTGCTAAAAAATGAACAGAAATATACTAACTCTAAGAAATCCAGCTGCTAAAAAAGAACAGAAATATACTAACTCTAAGAAATCCAGCTGCTAAAAAATGAACAGAAATATATTAACTGTAAGAAATCCAGCTGCTAAAAATGAACAGAAATATACCAACTCTAAGAAATCCAGCTGCTAAAAATGAACAGAAATATACTAACTCTAAGAAATCCAGCTGCTAAAAAATGAACTGAAATATACTAACTCTAAGAAATCCAGCTACTAAAAATGAACAGAAATATACTAACTCTAAGAAATCCAGCTGCTAAAAAATGAACAGAAATATACTAACTCTAAGAAATCCAGCTGCTAAAAATGAACAGAAATATACTAACTCTAAGAAATCCAGCTGCTAAAAATGAACAGAAATATACTAACTCTAAAGAGAAATATACTAACTGTAAGAAATTGAACAGAAATATACTAACTCTAAGAAATCCAGCTACTAAAAATGAACAGAAATATACTAACTCTAAGAAATCCAGCTGCTAAAAAATGAACAGAAATATACTAACTCTAAGAAATCCAGCTGCTAAAAAATGAACAGAAATATACTAACTCTAAGAAATCCAGCTGCTAAAAAATGAACAGAAATATACTAACTCTAAGAAATCAGCTGCTAAAAATTAACACTTGAAATATACTAACTGTAAGAAATCCAGCTGCTAAAAAAGGAATTTCAGAAATATACTAACTCTAAGAAATCCAGCTGCTAAAAAATGAACAGAAATATACTAACTCTAAGAAATCCAGCTGCTAAAAATGAACAGAAATATACTAACTCTAAGAAATCCAGCTGCTAAAAAATGAACAGAAATATACTAACTCTAAGAAATCCAGCTGCTAAAAAATGAAATGAGTGTCTGAGCAAAAGTTGCCAGTAAGGAAAAAAAAAAATCAGCGTTACAAAAAAGCCTTATTTTTCTTTCTTGGAAGAAAAAAAATTATATCTGATTTTTAATGTTCAAGACTGACAAAAAATATAGTTTTAAATCAAGTGAGAAAGCAAATGCTTATGAGTATACATGAATCACATCTAGGTATAGTAAAGTGCAAAAAAGAGCAAGAAATGTAATGGTTTGTTCTGGAAAGTTAACTAAGATATGAAGATTTTTGCATGAGAGGGAATTTTGGCATGTAATACCTAGACCATGATGTCCTTAGTCTAATGGACAAGTGAAGTGAACTATCCAAACAGTGAAGAGTCCTACTGAAAGGACTTATTGCAAAAGTTAATTAAGATTGTCATCTTGCAGTATTGTAATATAAGAAATATAGGAACAGCACAGTGCATGAAATCAGTTTGTCACTAGTTCAAATGCTGATGGTCAGTGGGTTAAAACGTAAATTACTATACAAAAATAATCCCCAGATTTGAAACAATATGAACCTAGTACTGGTATTAACTGTTATTAAACTTAAACTTAAAACTTAAACTTAAAAATAATAATTAAAAAAAACGAAGCTGGCTACTCAAATAAATCTCTTACACTTAGTAAATCAAGTAAAAATTCCAGTCTAGGATATGTTGAATTTGCAGTTCCTTTATTAGGAATCATAGATGAGTGATCCATCAGAGTTAATAGTTAATACATTTAAGAACACTTAGTTAAATAGCAGTTGCATTGGGAGCGGTAAAGTTTATGCTCTAAATACAGATCAGTCCAGCTGTAATAAAAAAACAACCCCCATCCTTCCCTTAAAATCAAGTGATAACAAGGTTCTAAGATAACCTAAAATATCATGTTATTCAACGTTCCTAAAAAATTCTGTTTCTCAATTTATTTATTGCACCCTTATAACATTTTAAAATTTAAAAAACAAAAATCTTAATAATAAAATACAACTATGTTGTCATCCTATTTGAGCCAAATCTTGTAACTAACATCACTTTTGGTTCTTCTTCAGGTCTGTGCAAATTAGAAATTCCAAGTTTTACTGTCTGTCTAAATGTAATTGTCAATCGGAACTAAGAAATAGTACAAACAACTACAAAATATATATCTAACTCATTTATATTACCAATAACTAGATTTAATTCTAAGAAAAACAAACTTGTAAATTATAAAAATATGAAATGTGAAGATAAACTGACACAAAAACTCTGTGTTGAAGTCATATTTAAGTCTTATTTAAGTGTTATATGCTTTAGGTAGTCATACATAAACAATCTGTGCAGGGGAAACAGAAAAAATATGCAACATATGTTCCCATTTAAAACCTATGAGATTAAAATATAAAAACACATAATGCGCACAAACTAGGGGTATAGAGGTGTAGTTTCCAGTGTGTAAAGTGCATATTATATGTGCAGCAAAGTTTTAAATTCCCTAGATGATTGATATCACAGAACCTCTGCGCATGCACAAAGGGGCTATATTTTACTGTGTCTGAAAACAAAATAAAAATGTGTCAGATAATTCCCATTTAAATTCCAACTACTTTCAAAACATTGACACCATAATCTTGAAAATTTAAAACACTGAAAACTCAAAACATTGAATCCCATAACATTGAAAAAACATAGGAAGCCAACAGTTAATATATGCCAGCACAACTACATACAGAAACAAATAAAAAACAAACCATATTACAATTGTAGTGTTTCTAAGAGAAGGTTGAGGATAGTTTCTTACAATTTAACAGGCAGTCATGAAAAGCGGATTGGTATGTTTGCTGTTTTGTTCTGTGTAGTGCGATCTTGTAGCTGATATATTTAAGTAGCAGGGGATGTGGGGGGCACAGCCCCCCACATGGGGGTGCAGGGGGCTTGCCCCCCTGGTTATATTTGAAGAAGAGTAATATGGTTTGTTTTTTGTTTCTGTATGTAGTTGTGCTGGAATATAGTACATGTTGCTTTCCTATGTTTTTCAGTGTTATGGGATTCAAAGTTTTGAGTTTTCAGTGTTTTGAATTTTCAAGATTTTGGCCTCAGTGTTTTGAATTTCAGTGTTATGCGCTTTTGATGTTCTAAACTGAATCCATATAGATATATATATATATGTATATATATATATATATATATATATATATATATATATATATATATATATATATGTGGGTTCATGTCACTACATCGACAAGTCGGAAGATCGACATTCACTCCACCGACACATGAAATAATCGAAACCGCAAACACAGACATTTAACAGGTAAGAGTTTTAATTTCGCTAATCATGCCTACCATGTTTTAGTAAGTGTGGCAGTGTTATGCATGTGTGGTAGGCATGATTAGCGAAATGTAAACCTCTTACCTGTTAAATGTCCGTGTTTGCGGTCTCGATTATTTCATGTGTCGGTGGAGTGAATGTCGATCTTCCGACTTGTCGATGTAGTGACATGAACCCATATATATATATATATATATATATATATATATATATATATATATATATATATATATATATATATATATATATATATATATATATATATCTATATATCTATATATATATATATATTTTTTTTTTTTTTTTTTTTTTTTCCTTTGGGTGGGTGGTCTATAAGTTAGGGGGATTTACGTAGTGTGGGTATGCACATTAAGTTAAAGGGCAAGTATTTTGATACATATTTGAAAAACAGGACTGCTTTGACCTGCATAAACATATGATTTTACTGTGCAACTGGTGGTGTAGACTTTCCGGATAATATTACTTTCACATCTTTTTGGGAAATAACAGCAGAGTGAGATGCCATACCTAAATGGGGTTATATAG
Source organism: Protopterus annectens (assembly GCF_019279795.1). NCBI lineage: Eukaryota > Metazoa > Chordata > Ceratodontiformes > Protopteridae > Protopterus > Protopterus annectens. The sequence goes on from NC_056748.1 coordinate 968,071,870, forward strand.
AGAGTTAAGAAAATGAGCAGTATTCACATCTTTAATTGTCAGGGGAGCTGTTGAAATGGTAGTAAACATTGTTGGTGAGAAAAGCCTCCAGTGATTTATTTTGTAGCTGCTTGGAACAAATTGTAATGTTTAAACTGTGAGTGATGTTAATAAATGACAGTGATATGAGATGTCACTCTAGTAGTATGGCCAATTAGCCAATCATTAGAGACTGAACTGGTAAATGATAGTGATTGGTGTTTCATGGTTCATAACCATGATAGGTGTTTCATGCTTCATAAACTTCAGAAATTAATTTAATTAATTAATTTTAATTAATTAATTCCTTGTGCAAAATCTGTATTAGGTTGTACGAACAATATTTGAGTTGTCCCTGTTTTTTTTGGGGGGGGGGCCTTTGTCCCAGCTTTATTAGTGACTTTGACTTTGTTCAGATTTCGTGTTTTAAAGTTTGAGAGGCATGGTTTGAGATGTATGGCTCACACACACTGTTGCAGTTCTTAGCAGTAGGCGGACCTGGCTATTGCCCAGATGTGGCAGAATGGCCAGATTTTCATACTGTAGGTCCTTTCTTCATCAAGTTTTAGAGGGCCCCCAATTTTGAGTTCCCAGGACTGACTGGTAGCTTAAGGCAGAGGTTTAGTAGTTGGTAAGTACATGGGGTTGGCCCCATAGACACAAGAGAAACAGTTGATTCACATCTGTGGTTGGAGGTCATTGTTAGGTAGGAAGGGGCTAACTTGGTAAGTTTTTCTATCACTTTGCTATGAGGTTGAAGGAAAGGCAAGTGTTTAGCAGGAGGCACAGACGGGGATGTTTAACATTGCTCTTAAATTGGAAGAGTACTTGAGTGTTGTGTTTTGTGGTGGGCAGGCAGTTTCTGGGTTTTGTGTGGCTGGACTTTCAAGGAATATCATTTTCATGTCAGTGCAGCAGTGCAGTGGTTAGCATTGTCAATTCACAGCAAGACATTCTTTGATTCTCAACTGGGATGCCTTCTGTGTGGAGGCTACATGTTCTCATGCATCCGTATGGGATTACGCAAAATGCTCTAAGGGGTATTTTCATGGCTTTCAGCCTTCCTCCTTCAAAATGGGGAACATTGCCTCTCACAGTGTGGAACAAATGGGTAAAATTGGGAATACTTTAACTAGGAAGTTCATAGGATGGTTAAATGTGGTATTTTCCTTTTAGAATAAGCCTTTTAATGATACTGCATGATTGGATTCTATTTACCACTGATATCAGTTAAGTTGCTGGTACTGGATGTGTGCCAGACTTGTTTGGTGTGGAACTTTGGGGAACATGGAGTTTTGAGACTCCAAGTGAGGAACGTTCCTCGACATGAGGTACACATGATAGATATGGGTATGTTCAGTTGTAGACCAAAGCAGTACATGACAGAAGCTGCCAAGGGTGCAGCTGCTAACAGATACATATGTAGTTTAAAACTTTAATCAGTGGACGAGTGATTTAGCAGGAGTATTCTTGTAGTGCTTTCTTAGGTGCCCAAGACTGTTCTATGAAATAAGTTAAATTGGCCCATATACTGCTGTATTTGTTGTGCAGTGCATAATGCTATCATGAGTTACTTGGCTTTGCATGTGCAGAGGATTTATAGGTTTTTTTTTTGCCGATTGGGAAGCATGGAGCTTGCATCTGCTGGTGACCTGCAGGAAGAGGGCATGAAAGGAGACGGATGTGGTTGTGGTGGATGTTTCGGTTGCTGGAGTGGTGCGCAGTGAGGTTGCAGACAGGAAAGTGCAGAGTAGGCATCAGTTATGGCCTAAAAGAAGTGGATTTGAAATGTGATGGCTTTGCTGGGGTGGCTGGTCCTGCCACTGGAGTGGTGCACAATGAAGTTGCAGGTAATACTACATTAATAGGTTCTCAAAACACGGTGCGACTTTGGAGTAGTGTGGGTACAGGTGAGGATGAAGTATGACAGGGGAAAGGTGAAACAGGTGGGAGGTTGTTCACAGTGGGGTAGAGTCACAACAGTGGGAAGTTGGTTCACATTTTGGCATAATGGCAGTTGGATTTGAGATTTGGGAGTAGTAATGTTTTCCACTGGAGTTGTCAGCAGCAGGAGTGGCTTTAAGATTAGGTGAAGGGTAGGTCAGGGTATTACAAGGTATGTGTGTGTGTGGGGGGGGGGATGTGTGAGGATCTGGTTTCTGTTGTTTAAGCAGGAGTCTGAAGGTCGAGTCAAGGCATTGTTTGGGGGTTGTTAGGGGATGTAGGCCATGGTTAGTTTGATTTACCAGATGCAAAGGTTTAAAAAGTAATAATAATAAATTTTGTGGGGCGTGAAGTTTCAGGACAAGGGTGGATTAAGGAACGTATGGAGCTTATTGGGCTCCTGAATGTTCTATATTTTGGGTAGAATGGTTTGCTTTGTTGGAGGCAGGATGGAAGGATGCTTAGAAGAGGAATGTCCAGAATGGAAGGATGTTTGGAGGAGGGATGTTACTATATGGGGATTATTTTCAGTTTGTTTGGCATCGAAGGTCTATTAGGTGAAGTTGTGGGAAAAATAGGTAGTTTTCATTTGGACAATAGGGCAGTGGTGGTCCCTTGCTGTTGTCAGTCGATGTGTCAGGTTGGCTTGGAATTAGCTGTAGTACAGGATTCTGGGGCAGCTTTTGATAGTAAGGTATATGTTAGGACATTGTAAGACCTTGTTAAATTGTGTTTAGGATTGGGTATAAGGTAAGGCAGTTCAGTTGATCAAGGTAGTTTTCGTTCTGATTCTGAGCTGCTCAGTTGACAGGGTTGTGTGAATTTTCTAAATCTGGGACAGTGGGTCATATGTTTGAGGGGTTGGGGTTTGATAGTGTGAAGACTGACAGGCTATGACTATTGACAAGATATGTTTTGTTGTGTAGGCTGTCATTGGTAGATTGGGGGGTTCATTGAGTTACAGTCTGGGAATATTCCATTTATGGATGTATTGAATGCATTGTGAGGGTGGTGCATTGGTGAGCGAATGCTAAGTTGGTCATGGATGTTTTTGCTTTATAATAGTGGGTACAATGGTGGCTAATTATTAACTTGATCTGTTTGAAAAGTAAATTTCATTTTGGTCATTACTATATCCTTTGGGTGGCAAATGGATGCTGCAGTTAGGCAGAATGGCATGCAGTTGGCATTAGATCTTTTTAGTGGTTATGGTACAGTTAGCAGGCAATGACTTGGGTATATTTACAAGGTAGTTGGAGTTGGAGAGGTATCCTTGGTTTGCTTTCAGCAGCCTAGGCAACTGGTTGCATTGGGTATTTATATGATATGGCTTTTGGATATTGATGACAGGGATCCAGTTTATTTTAGTGAGGATGAAGAACACTGAATGATGTTTGGCTTCAACCCTTTAATGTAATTTCAGCTGTTTAGGCAACTGTTTGCTTTGAGTATTTATATATTGGGGCTTTGTAGGTTGATGACAAAGATCCAGTTTGCTTCAGAGAGGAGGGAGTATGCTGAATTATGTTTGGTCTCAACCGTTAATGTATGGTTAAGTTTGTTCTGGAAGGTTTTCTTGGAAGTTTGGTATAAAGGAGGGGGAACAGCCTGGTCAGGCTGATGGGCAGAGAAGAGGGGTAGGCTTGTCCTTCTTCTGTTCCCCCTCTAGTGTTGGAGGTTCAATGAGCTGGGAAATTAAATGACCGATTGGACACTGCTTGATAAGTAAAAGTAAGCGAATGGAGGTAAGGATGCTGCTTATTTGGTTGGATGTTTAAGTCAATAAGTGGGAAATGAAAGTGAATGATGAGACGCTGCTTGATAAGTAAATAAGTGAGCGAAGGTAAGGATGCTGCTTATTTGGTCAGGGTGAGCGAGATCACGCTGCCCTAGTTAACAGTTATATAAATGTTTATGCCATGATTAATAAACTAAAATATTGGTCAATAAGTTGTGTTTCTGGAATTTTAATAAAGGTCATCAAATGTCATTTGGTGTAATGTGTTTATTGAAAGGGACTAGGACAAAGATTTTTAGAAGGTGTTAACTGAAACATAATGGAGAAAATGTGACTAGTAAATAGTCAGTCGTAATTACTGTCTTGACTATACAATGGTGTCCCATTTATGACAAATGCATTCCAGATTTGTCCATTTCCTACAGAGTTTTTGTTACATTAATCACATCACTCCAGTCATCACAGCAACTCACACACACACACACACACACACACACACACACACACACACACACACACACACACACACACACACACACACACACACACACACACACATACACACACACACACACACAGACTTATGTCAAGGCTACTCTTGATCATTTTTATGCAAATAGTTTAAAATGCAGCAGAATTATTAAAGTATAAAATCTTACAGAAATGCCCTATGACCTGCATGAGGCATTTCCACACACACAGGTACATGTATGAAAATGAAAGCAGCTGGTATTAGTAACCAAAGCAATGCATTTGTAGGATTTCCATTACTGATCCTGCTGATAAACCACCGAATAAAGTATCAGACATGCCAAGGTTTGAATGCTAAATTTCTGATTCATAAAAAAACAGGTAAGTGGTGACCTTGGTTATTTCTATCACCTGGAATTTTTCATCCTGATAATGTAAGTGGCTGCTTCAACATGGAGACAATGAGTGTTCTACCTTTTCCACATGCATTTGGGGTGGGAAAGGGGAATTCTTTAATGGAAAATTTTCTGTGAAACAACCCTGGCAAAGTATGTTTCCATCAACAGAAATTGGTAGACTGTCACTGAATGGACAACAAAAGAAAGATCTGAAATACAGTCACTGTTCTCCAGTTATATTTATTTTGTTACAGTACTAGTGAGACATTTGTTATACAGAGTAGGAAGATCTGTATCTACTTCATAGGGGGCTGCAGTGGTCTTGTTCCTTATGTCAGCATGGCTCCTGCAACTCATTCTATAATAACAAGAATTGATCCTATTACACACTGTAGTAATCAATGGAACTATATTTCCTTTATTAGCCTGCTAATTATGTAGCACAACCAGAAACTGAAATGGTGTAATTAGCTTCTTTTACCCCACTCAGTTTATTGAATAGTATTTTATCATATCAAAATAATATTTCATTCATTTTCTGTTTTAACCTGTGAACGACTGTGTGATATGTCTGTTTACATAACAACCACATCTTTTCTGAAATTCATTTCACTTCTCAGCATATCTCTGAACCTCTTAGCCCAAGAACTCTGGGCAAAGCCAAAATTAATGGGTGGACAAAGACCCAAAATCAGAGGCAGATTTTAGATATTCCACTTAGCAACATAGAAAGTTGCCAGAATAACAGGTTTTGCATTAGCATAAATTTGCTTTTTTTAGTTCTCAATGATTTGTCAGAAATCCATAGACATTTTGAGGAGCAAACCAAAAATATGAGGCAAAAATCCTTATATTTTTTTAAATTCTGAACAGTTGAGAGGTATGCTTCTCAGACGTGTAGGAATGGTTCATAGTAATGTGGCTTTGCAGAAAAATGCTACATGATACTCTTTACCTCACTACGCACTTCAGGTCCTCAAGGATATCCTGTTTACATCTGCAAGTCGCTTGTTTTAAATACCACTGCTTTCATCACAAGGTTTCTGTGGATTCTCTGCTGTGTCACACCACATTTTGAGAGTCTCTTGCATATGACTGAATACATAAACTCATTATACATGCTTCCTGTTTATACTTGTTTTTATTTTATGGTAAACAAAGTATATAATTCACTAATACAAGTCAGAAGTTTATGAAATCCTTTTATATTATGATTTTTGTCTTTCTGCCAATGTCAGACAAAAATCATGTTCATAAAGGTATTCACAAACAAATATATTAAGGCAGTGCCCATCCAAAATGATTTTCTGTCATTTCTTTAGAGGCATTTATGTCCTCATTAGTAGGTATATAGCATCAGAAAATGCATTTTAAGTAACTCAAGGCTTTTTAACAACAAAAAAACGATGTGGTAATGCAGAGCTAAATATACATCTGCTGTGCATTTCGCTAACAAGTGCCATTGCATGTCATATCCCATTCACTTTAATTTTCCATTGAGAGTCTGCACACAATTCCACCCTGACAAGAAATGGTGAGGGTTTGAAATTGCTTCATTTCATGTGCTATAATTACCAATTTGAGAAGCATTTGTTATGACACAACATGTGACATCATTGCCTCTTGAGATTTTACATTCAGTCATTTTTCCTACACCATCATAAACTCCCTATAACAGATGGTAAAGCTGCAAAGAACGGGAGTTCTGTGCTTTAACCTCTTCCCAGAGTTACACTGTTGTGAAACTAATCGGCAAATTGTTGCATGTAAAAGTCATTTTGTCATGGTAGCATCAAAGATGCATTCTTTTTCCAGGTAATTGTATCCCAGTGCCTAACAAGAGTTTGTTAATCATTCAGGGTTATATTACAATACTGTCAAAACCTAACAATAAATCCCGAGGTAACCTAGGGAGAAGCTGTGGGAAAAATCAGAAGTAACAATTTCTGAATGATGGTATGTTAATTTCATTAATATGCACAAAGACTTGATGCTCATGAATGTATCCATGGTCAGAGCCCTAACGACAAAATAACCCAGTAACACAGGCAAAAAGATTTTGTTTAAATGTTTTGCTCAGCAGTGTTGCGTCGGAACACTTAAGTAATAATTCACAAGTGTTTAGTCAAGTAATAATGTAACTTAGGGTGAGCATTATCCGGGAATTATCTCATCCAGGAGTGCTGGGCCTCACCACCCCTATAAGGACATTACTTCTATCTAAATGCCCAAACTGGAGAGCATTATTGCACTCAGAGAATGGACTCTTAATTTTTGTTTTATTACTGTACATTTTTGTATATGTAAAATAAAAAATATGTAAAATAGTTATTCCACCTAATGCTTCTAGCTTGTTGTAGCACATGCAATTATTGTTGGAGGAAGTATTTTACATCTAAAATATAAGTTAATAAGTATTTAATGTCTAAACACACACACGCACACAGACACACACACACACACACACACACACACACACACACACACACACACACACACACACACACACACTCAGAATTATAATAACTGGTCTGTAGGACATTGTACAGTGATGATAACTGAGGTAACAGCTAGTGGAATAATCTTCCCCATAATAATTATTTTTGAAAATGAGAATTTACTGTCATGGAAGCTGATGGGATAACAGTTTAAAGGCTAGAACTCTGAAAAAGGGCTGACAAATGATGAGTGGAAAGATAAGGTCCGGGACAGAAGACAAGATTAATAACCCTGTTCTAACAGTGACTCCAGCTGTATCAAATGTGTTCCTCTCCAGGGACAGCACGGATTGGCTGAGATATCAGCCCGTCCTAATGGTGTAAGGCTACAGTTCAGGCCCAGACTTCATCTCACCAACATAATGAAACTTTGTGATCAGGATAAGTCATATAAAACCATTAAGGAGTTGAGGGTAAACTACCAATCTTTTGCAAGTAATGTAGCAACTACAGAGGGATAAAACTGATACAGCATGAAATTATGGGAAAGAGAAGTAGAAGCTAGGTTAAAATGGAGGTGATGATTAGTGATAAGCAGTATGGTTTCATGCCAGGAAAGAGCACTACAGATGCAATGTTTGCTCTAAGAGTGTTGATGGAGAAGTACAGAGAAGGTCAGAAGGAGTTGCATTGTGTCTTTGTGGATTTAGAGAAAGCATATGACAGGGTGCTTAGAGAGGAGTTGTGGTATTGTATGAGGAAGTCGGGAGTGACAGAGAAGTATGTAAGAGTGGTACAGGATATGTACAAGGGTAGTGTGACAGTGGTGAGATCTGCAGTGGGAGTGACAGATGCCTTTAAGGTGGAGGTGGGATTACATCAAGGATCATAGCCCTTTCTTATTTGCAATGGTGATGGACAGATTGACAGATGAGATCAGACAGGAATCCCTGTGGACTATGATGTTTGCAGATGAAGTTGTGACATGTAGTGAAAGTAGGGAACAGGTTGAAGAGACCCTGGAGAGGTGGAGATAAGCTCTAGACAGGAGAGGAATGAAGGTCAGCAGGACCAAGACAGAATATATGTGTGTGAATGAGAGGGAGGATAGAGGAATGGTGAGGATGCAGGGAGTAGAGTTGGCAAAGGTGGATGAGTTTAAAAACTTGGGATCAACAGTTCAGAGTAATGGCGTGTGTGGCAGAGAGGTTTAAGAAGAGAGTACAGGCAGGGTGTAGTGGGTGGAGAAGAGTGTCAGGAGTGATTTGTGACAGACAAGTACCAGTAAGAGTGAAAAAGGAAGTTGTATAAGAGGGTAGTGAGACCAGCTGTGTTATATGGGTTGGAGACAGTGGCATTGACAAAAAGGCAGGAGTCAGAGCTGGATGTGGCAGAGTTAAAGATGTTAAGATTTGCATTGGGTGTGACAAGGGTAGACAGGATTAGGAATAAGTATATTAGAGGGTCAGCCCAGGTTGGACAGTTTGGAGACAAAGACAGAGAGGCGAGATTGCATTGGTTTGGACATGTGCTGAGGAGGGATGCTGGATATATTGGGAAAAGGATGCTAAGGATGAAGCTGCTAGGTAAGAGGAAAAGAGGAAGGCCTAAGATAAGGTTTATGTATGTGGTGAGAGAGGACATGCAGTTGGGTGCTGTGACAGAGCAAGATGCAGAGGACAGGAAGAAATGGAAACAAATGATCCACTGCGGTGACCCCTAATGGGAACAGCCGAAAGAAAAAGAAGCAAGGCAATGAGTTGTCCAGTTCAATTCTTGGCTGGGGTGCCTTCTGTGGTGAGTCTGCATGTCCTCCCTGTGTTTGTGTTGGTTTCCTCCAGGTGCTTCGGTTTCCTTCCACATTCCAAAGACAGTAGGTAGATTGGACACTCTAAATTGGCCCTAGGTGTGAGCCTGTGGTACACCTCCGAGGAGGGTTGTGCACCAGGCTAGCAACCCAACCATTTAAAACCTTAACCACTACAGAGTGCCTAGATGGGCACTCCTTGCCTAACGTGCTGAATGGCACATATGGAACTGAGAGAGAGAGAGAGAGAGAGAACAAGATAATGAGTCCAACTGTAATAAAAATGAGAAAAATTCCATATGTGGAATGCATTTCATGGAATGAAATGTTGATGTGACCAGGATATGACCATAAACTGTAACCATAATTAAAAATAATGAATATAAGCAGAAAGTATTCCTGAAGGAAGAGAGAAAAAGACTGATCTAGTATTTGATGTACTGAATGAAAAAAAAAGAATCAATATCTAGCTGGTGCCAAACAAACATGCTAATTCTTGTAAAATGAGAAGTGGAAGAGAGTAATATATAGTTGGATAAATAACTGCAGTTTATAGAGCTAAAGACTGGGAAAGATTGTGACTTGTTGGGATGAAAGTGGAAGGAAATGAGAAGTTAAAGGAAGACCACAGCTCCAAGAGCCATGGCAACTTAAATAAATAAAAGCAGTGAAGCACTTTATAGGTTCATAGGTGTTTACTAGTTTAACGACCACAAGGGCCTTTTTATGCCTAGCCATGCATCCCAGATCTCTGACAAGTTCTGATAACCTTGAGAAGTGTAAGCATGGGCCTGGGAGATGAACCATTTACAGATCACCTGTTTGCATTAGAGACATATGTACCAAACCAGGGATTAATTTATGGTTTCCCATCCAATTGTCCAAGTTGCACTTGAATTGGGTTAGGGAGGAACTATGCTTCACATGGATGGGTAGCCTGTTCCATAGATGGGGTAGTCTCTGGGATATATACCTATCTCTCCAGCAGGGCCTATTTATATCACAGGCAAGGTTTAAGTCTTTAGAACGGGTAATTATGCTACTGTTTGTTTTGTGGATATGCAGGAGGTCCATCAAAATGGGTTCTGACAATGCCCTGTATGCTAAGCATAGATCTCCCGTCAAAAACCTTGAATTGGGTTAGGGAGGAACTATGCTTCACATGGATGGGTAGCCTGTTCCATAGATGGGGTAGTCTCTGGGATATATACCTATCTCTCCAGCAGGGCCTATTTATATCACAGGCAAGGTTTAAGTCTTTAGAACGGGTAATTATGCTACTGTTTGTTTTGTGGATATGCAGGAGGTCCATCAAAATGGGTTCTGACAATGCCCTGTATGCTAAGCATTGATCTCCCATCAAAAACCTTTAGGAGACAGGATACAGCCTTGAGTTGGTCTGCATATTACATATTACTTAAGCTGTATTCTTTTAGTGAGGAACCTCTGTGGGCATTCCAGTTGTTGGATACGCCTGGTTAGGTGCATACCAAAGAGGGCATTGTACTGAATAATAGGTCTGATGAATGCCGAATACAGTGGAACAATGACTTCCTTGGACTTACATGCTATACCTTTCTTTATAAGTTGCACAACATAAAATGATTTCCTCATCACTGTAGACACGTGATGACCAAAGGCTAGATTACTATCTATGTGCGTCCCTAAGTCCCTGACTACTGGGTCAACTTTAAGGGGTGTGTTGTCATCTGATAGTTACCAGGGATAGATGACTTCCCAAAAGATACTATTATGCATTTCTTGGCATTTACTTTGAGTCCATGGCTCTGACACCAGTTCTTTGTCTGTATCAGCCCCTCCTGGAGAACATTTGTGTCAGTGTGAAATTCAATGACAGCTCCTAATTTGCAACATCTGCAAATTTAGTCAGCCAGAGACCACTGAGATTGGCCTTGACTTCTGAGAAATAAATGCCAAAAAGGAGCGATCCAAGGTCATCTCAGATACTTCTGAGTCAGGGTAAAGATAGATAGCTGAAGCCATGGTAACAAGAAAAGAATACTGAAAAGAAATGTTGTGTATATTACAACAATTAATAGTCAAAACCAAATTAAGGTTTCATTTAAGTGTGTTAGAGCAAACAACAGTATCAGAAGTGGTGAATAGATTCATATAAATTATTATTAATTTAATAATGGGGAAATGAGAAGGAAAAAAGGAATGTAGCATTCAAATAATTAGTAGAAATTCCAAATGAGATCATTTAGTTAATATCACTAATAACTAAGAACAACATCCCCTGTAAAATATGATATACTGATGCTACAGTATATGGACTGGAATAGGTAATAGGTAGCTGTTCAGGCATGAAACCACGCAGGCATTTGAACAGTTCAGATGTAACTATTTATTTATTTTATTATTTATTTGGCATTTGTTGATCCAGGTAGTCTGACTGAGCTAGCACCCTTTTCTAGCAGAGGACCAAGGAGAAAAGCTCCACAAACATATACAGTAGTTTTACACACTAACATATATAGAGAGTTAGCCCATTAAAAAGAGAAAACTCAAAGTACTATCATAATGTTACACATTGCATCATAAGTTTAGGCAGATAATCAGTATATACAATTAAATATGCAGATTGTGTCAAATGCAGTTTATCAATGATATTTATAGGAAGCTTTCATATGTACAATAGGAAAAACTGATAGCTGATTGTGAAGAAGCTTTGTATGTAGAGGCTGTATCTTGAGTAAAATACGTCTTTGTCAGCTGCTTCTTTAGTAACCATAATGACAGAATGTAAAGTAAGCAGGTTAGTATGCTCAGGTAGAAATAGATGTTTTAGACAGGGGGTGTTATAAGGTTGAGAGGTGGTTTAAAGAAGTAGTGAGGGATAAAGAAGTTTAGAGATAAAAGGATGCGAGAGATAAGGGAGAAGAAGTGAGGATGTTTAAGGTGTTGCAAAAGAGAGAGGGTGTTATCAGAGTCAGGGATGGAAGGTAGGCTGGATGGAGACATTGTTAAGAGGTTCAAGGAGGATATTTACAGTGGAAAGTCCAGGAGTTAATTAGGAATTCTTTGAGACCATTTTTGAATTCTTATGGATGTTTCATATTTCTAACAGAGGAAGTTTGTTCCAGGACAGGGAGGGAGAGTAACTGTAGATATTTTGTCCAATAAATCTTTTTTGGCTTGTAAATTTCTGGTAAATTTTGATCAGAGCTTTTGAAGGTCCTGGGAGGAGTATAGAGGGAGACTAGTGAGGAGATATTAGGGCAGAAGGAGGACTTGTATAGGATGGAATGAAGAGAGAAGCAGTTGGTGTGGGAATTCTAATCAATTTAAGATGTTGAGTGAAAGACAGTGGTGAGATTTCGAGGGTACATTGGCAGCAAATCTGGCAACTTTATTGTAGGTACATTCAAGTTTAGCTATGAGTGAGGACTATAGACTAGTGAGGATTTATGAGCTGTAGAAGAGACTAGGTAGAAGGTAGGCATGGGTGAGGGAGAGTCAAGACTCTTGTTAGGAATTTTTTATTTCTGTAGAGGACGCCTAGTTTTTGGTGGGTTTTCTTAATGCACTGTAGGACACAGAGGTCAAATTTGAGTTGGTCATCTATAATAGCTCCTAGTAGCTTAGTATGTGTTTCAACTGTAATAGTTGTATTATTAAGGGATGTGATAGAGAAAGAGGGTTTAAGGTGAGAGAGAGATTTGGGGAGACATAGAAGAAGTTTATTCTTCTTTGGATTAAGTATTAGCTGGTTATTTGAGAGCCAATTTTCAATATATTTGAATGATTTTTGGGTGAAGGTGTTTAGATCAGAGAAGTTATCAGAGATGGTAATGACTGTGGAGTCATCAGCATATTGTATGAAAGATGACTGAGGGCAGGATGTGCATAGGAGAATTGTAAAGATGTTGAATAATAAGAGACCAAGTATTGATCCTTGAGGGACTTCCATTTGATGGGAAGAGCAGGAGGAAAGCCATTTAACTGATTGCTGTCTGTCAGTAAGGTAGCTGTTAAACTACAGCAAAATAACTGATAGCATGATAAATATTATTCTCATAATCTTATAAGTAGTGGTGCTACAAAACATGAAGGCATAAAGGTTAAAAGCTGCCACTTTATTGGAGCTTGTAAATTTGCTTAATCACATCATAGCAATAAAATTCTTAAACACGAAACTGTGTGAGGCTGAAGATGACAGAAGAAGAGGATTGTATCTACTGTCCAGAACAGTTCAAAATAGCAATACTAAGGGATATGCAGGTTTTAAATGAAAGACTAACTCTGGTAGCATTATTGGCTGTCTAGAACAGAATTTGCTAATTAGTAGGGCATGCAAAATATTGTACAGTAATTGTAAGAATCAATCTGAGGTGGTTAAGAAAGATTGTTAAAAGAGAAAGAAAAGGCAATTTACAAAGGAGCAATAGGAGGGCATCTGTATTGCTCCCAAGTATGCAGCAAAGTCCAGAAGATTTAGGGGTTTTGTATAGAAGTTGTATATGCATTGTCATACCCAGGCTGATTTCAGAGATTTTTATTCCTCAGATACATAACAACTGTTGGGAGTGTAATGGAAAAGAGAGAGAGGTAACTGGAATATATTTTTTGGGAATGTAATGTGTTGGCAAATTTTAAAATGTCCCTTCAAGGTATTTTGTCAGGAATGTTGAGGGTGCAAATGGTTGTAACTAAGGAAATTACTCTTTTGAGCTGCGATATAGCATCTGGATTGTCTAAGATATTATTAAGATTAATGCTATTGGTGCTAAAAGTAATTCCTAGGAAATAGAAATCAAAATGTAAACCAACTGTAATTAAAACACTGAATATTGTAAGTAAGTTAAAAGAAGTGGAGATATTTAGAAAAAAGGGGGCAAACTACAATGATATAAATGGAGTATGTGTGAACAATACATGCAGACTAGTGCTCAGGAGTTCGCGTGAACTATAAGGGAAAGCAGGAACTAAGTAATTTATAAAATGGTGGGTGTGTATGAAATTTAAGAAAAAAACAAGTATACTACATGAAAATAATATTATTATTTTAATTTTTTCTGATCTATTTGTACTCGTTACTCTTTAAAATGTGATGATTCAATAAAGTTGTTGAAAAAACCTAAGAGTACAAAAAATGCAGAAGGACATATATTTATATATGCCATTGTGAAAACTACTGAGTCTTCCAAGGATAAAAATATGGGAAGGGAAAAAGAGAAGAAGGGGAACCAGAAGAAAAGCCAGAAGGATAGAAAGGGAAGGAAAGATGAGAATGCTGGGGAACCTCACTATAAATCTCATCCTTAATTTAGAAGAGGTAATAAGTAGCAGGGCAATAGAAGAGAAAAATCTACATGAGGGCATTCAGCTTTGCTGGCAATTCAGTCAGAAAACCTGACCCCTACTAGAACAAACAGAAAAACATCTTATTTTATTGTATGGGATAATTTACAAAATTTGTTAAAAAAAAATTAATTTCAATAGCATGGTATTTTAGTTTAATTAATTGATCTGATTGTAGTGGATGTCTTTGTAAATACTTTAGTTGTTTTGTTGAATATTATAATAATACCTATTTTTAATTACTTGTATAAAATTGTTATGATATTTCTCTTATATGTTAAAACAATAAACCTGTTTTGAAAAAAAAAGAAAACCTGACCCCTGCAGCAAACAGAGCAGAGTATCGATTTTATTCACTTACAACAAAATGAATACAGAGCTTATGGTCATTTTATGAAAGGATTAAGGATAAACATGTGATGTGTATGCATTGAGTTAGGTAGTCTGTGACAGTTTAAGTTAGATTATGCAAAAGGAAGTAAAGAATAAATAAGCAAACCTGGACAGATATGTGAGCTTAGGAAGGAATGACTTTACTTTTTGTTGAGCATCATGAAGACTACTAAACAAGTATCAAACATGCAATAATCTTGAAGACTTAAGAGACATTCCATTTAAAATGTGAAGGATGCTGCTAACAGATCGTTACATGTTGCTTTATATTCATTGTTTCAGGTGAGCAATTCAAGGGAGGCCTGCTAAAACTATTTATTCTGCTGAGTACCAGGAAATAATTTGGACATGGCTAGCACTGAATAGGCCATCTTGCAAATTTCTAAAATTAAGACATTTGATGATGAGATGCTGTAATTGAAGCAATGGGTCATAACACACCCATCAATAGACCCTTTAAATGCTATTCAAAGGGTCCAAATGTCTAAGTGTGACGTTTTAGAACAAAAGTAATCACAGGCTGAATTTCTACCTCCTTTGGCAGGCTAAACTTTAAAACATTCTTTTCTGAATGCCTTTCTAAAGTCTCAGATGTATTTTCAAATTTCTTATTCTGGACTGAAACCCATTTTGCACCTCTTCCAATACCTAACTCTTTTAATATTTTCGGTGATGATGTTGTTGGCATCTTGGCTCTCTCAGAATAAATCATTTACTGTGTCTACAATATTACACATCTTGTGGTTAAGAATTGTAAACATCTCTTTTCTTTCTGCTACTTATTCCAAGAACACAGTCATCTAAAAGAAGAATGACAATAGTCTGCTGGAGTTTTTTTAGTTTTATTTTTAGGCTTATTGCTTGTGATTGCAGTAAATTTGAAGAATTTACGTGGCTGGATTAACACTTGTTTTAGTTGTGGCTTGAGTAGAAAGAGGAGTGGTTGGGTATCTTAAGTGGCCGCACTTACAATATAAGGGTAGTTTGCAATCAATTTTCAGTTTCAGAATATGATTCAATGTAGTGGCATTTCTGCAACATGTAGCAAATTACAGTTTAATACACAGGTGGGCTGGCACCCACTACTCACATCCTGCTAAACATGCTCCCAGGTGTGAAGAGCAGGAGCTTTACAAATCTATCAACACAATTCCAGGCACACAACAGAACTGGTTTCCATTGGCATCAAATGGTAGCAGACCTCTACTCAGTTGTACAGGGTGATCAGCATGCACTGCTGTTCCACTGCAAAAGAAGCATTTCATCTCACCAACAGAACATAAAGCCAAAAAGAGAAGAAAAAGAGCCTTCCAACAGCAGCAGCATTTCCTAGCAATCAGGGCAAAAATAATTCAATGTTGCATTTCTTTATAAATGCACTGGTAAAATCCAAATCATAACTCCAAACACTTGACCCGACCCAGTTCGGCTTTGTTAAGAGCAGATCATGTCTATTAAACCTGGTTGACTTCTTCGGGACAGTCACCAAGGCCATAGACGAGGGAAAGGTGGTTCACACAGCCTACCTTGATCTCGCCAAGGCGTTCAACACCATTCCTCACTTGGGTATTATAAAAAAACTCACCAGCCTGAATATAAACTCCTACGTCACAAGATGGGTTGCCAACTGGCTTACAGACAGAACTCACACGGTAAGAATAGCGGGCTCCAGGTCCAACTCTAAACCAGTCACAAGTGGTGTCCCACAAGGCTCGGTTCTGGGACCACTATTGTTCGGCATATATTTCTCAGAAGTACAGGTAAACACAGGAGGACTATGGCTAACCAAGTTTGCCGATGACTGCAAACTGGGAGCCATAATTGATTGTCTGGCTGACACGGACATCCTCCAAAAAGGCCTTACTGAGACAGAAACCTGGTCTCAAAGTCATGGCCTCAAGCTAAATGTCAAAAAATGCATAGTCAACCCATTTGGGAAAAACAAAACATCCACGAATTACCACATAGATGGCAACCCCCTTAATACAGAAGAGGTAATAAGAGATCTGGGGACCCAGGTAGATAGTAATCTCTCCTTTGACAATCATATTGCCAAAGTAGCTAGGCAATCCTTCTATGTGGCCCATCTAATTACTAAGGGGTTCACATCAAGAAATAAAGAGGTTATAGTGCCCCTCTACTCATCACTCATCAGACCCATCATAGAGTACAATGCCCCATTGGGGATGTACCTCACAAGACACTTCCAACAGCTGGAAAGACCATAAAAGCACCTCACCAAGAGGATTACTGGCCTCAAACATATGTTCTATGCAACCCGACTGAAAAAACTCCATCTGTACTCAGTGGCATATCGCTTACTCAGAGGTGATCTCTGCCTGACTTACAAAGCCATGTCCAACTCAGAATTGATGGACATGGTGCACCTAAAGAAATCCAAGCCACTGTGAGCCACGCGCTCTAGTGAGCTAAACTTCACCACAACAGTAAATAGAACATGCTGGAGGGATAGATTCCTGTCACAGAGACTCCCCATGCTTTGGAACAAAATTCCTAACTACATTAGGCAGAGCCCCTCACTAACACTCTTTAAGAGAAGCCTTGACGAGTGAATGGGTAACAGAAAATACACCCCTGGGATCACTTCATTGGCTCTGCTCAGTTATTTAATCAATGGGGTGGCGAAAGCTGACACACTCTGGCTAGGCTTATAAATGCCCTCGGGCAGATAGCCTAGTACCTACCTATGAACCTATAAATGGATGATATAATTCAATATGTACATAACAGCATGTCAAAAAAATGAGAATATAACAGTGAAAATCTACAACATCCATGACAAACCATTTCCATCTTGGGATGCATCAAAATAGGATAGTACAGAGTTACAGGACAATGTGACAATAGAATGCCAGTGGACTTGAATGGCCTGGATTTCAGTAGCTCATTTGTCTCTGCCTAAAGCAGGTGGCTCTTAAGAAGACTGCAGGGGTAGAGGGTAGGAATTAGAATCCTGAACTAGATTGCAGTAAAGTTAGAAGAGCGGAAAGAGACAATTGTAGACAGTAGGATGTTGTCAGGAATAAGGAAAGTGATGAGTAGGGGTCTGAAGGAATCAGGCCTGTCTCTAGTATTATAATGAGTAGGGGTCTGAAGGAATAGGGCCTGTCTCTAGTATTATATCCTTTTTATTTCAGACAGTTCTGTGAGAATGAAGAATGTAACCAATATTTTACAAATTATACAGCTATAGCTGCAGGAGTAGAGGAAGGGATACAAGTCTAAGAAAATATGTATTTATTTACAAACTTATTTATATTTTTATAGTGTAGTACCCAGATGATAACTGACCATTTGCAGGTATAGCCTAGGTAAATACATTCTCAGAAATTAAGAATTTATACAAATAATTACAGCATTGAAAAAAATTATGTACATATTTATAGATAAATATTTCCAGCAGTGTGGTGATAATGCTTCTGAAAATCAGTCACAAAGTAAGTATTTGAATAACTTGATACAAGATCCATTTTGTGATTATGGAGTAATACACAAAAGGAAGATAGAGGTGGAGAAGGTGTTACTAGATTAGAAAGCATTTCAGTGATGTGGTCAGTAATGAAGCAACTGTATTCAGATCTGTTACAGAAATGCTACATTCAGATCTGTTACAGAAATATTTCTGAGATGAGCTCTGAATATGGAGAAGGAGGATTATCCCTTTAGATAAGATGGGGGAGAGGATTCCCAGAGCTTTGGAGCAAGAATGGAGAATGAATAGTCAGTATAATACAGTTTGGTTTGGGGTGATTTTGGATAGAGGAAGTAGACTGGGAGAGGTTTCTGAGGTTGTAGGAGTGTGGTGGCAAGAGGCAAGGATGAGACTAGTAGCATGAGCCTGAAGAGCAGACAAACTAAACGTAGGTCCACTCTGAGTTTTCTTGGGAGCCATTTGGCTTTAGAGAGGGTGATGCAGCGGTGTTCTTTCTTCCCAGTTAAACTAACTTATTACATTAAAGTTTTCCCCAATTAGACATATTGTTTTTTATCTGGGAGTCAAGTCCCCAAATTCCCCATTCAGGGGGTGAAACCCCCCTGCACCCCTGGAGTTATTATTATTATCATCAGCTCTGGGGTCACTGCACAGTAGGATAAGGACAGTTTTTTCAATGTTGAATCTCAGCAACTCCAATCAACAAATCTCTGATAAAGCTAATTTCGCATCATATAAACCCAAGTCTTAATTGTTCTGCCTACTTTACCAAAATGGCAGTATATTTTTTCAGGGAGGTTTTTTTCTTGGTCATTCATCAACAGTAACTACTTCAACATGAAAATATGCCCTCAAGTGTATCATTTCTTAGTCAAATTTATTTCCACAGGACCTGGGTGGTTGAAAATACTTAGGACATCTGACACTTGAAACTTTCCCACTACTAAGAATTCAGTTCCAGGATTTCTAGTTTCCTCCTTTCACAGACTTTCTATGGCAACTGCATTTTTGTACCATTAGACTTTCAATACAGAAATCTTTCTGCTGTGGTTACACCTCCTGGCTTTCTTTCAGCTTCTCAGTTCTGTCTTCTCCCTGTCTTCCAGAACTCATGAATATCTCAGGATCATGTCTCATTTTCCACAACCAAGTATGATGCTATTTATATATTACCAGAATAAAGCAAGGTTTTGACATAGTATTCTGGCACTGGATTCACTGCTTCTTTTGCCTTAATATTTATCATACATTCATCCGGAATGTACACTTGTGTAAGTAAACTTAGCATAACAGTAGATGTTTGAATGATCACTGCTGTAGTAGCCTTAACTATATGGGTTATATCCTGCCAGGAATATAACAGCCAACCAGCTTCAAAAGCTCCAGGGCACCATCCACATGACAAACTGTCAGGTTGTTAGAGCTGAGCTGACTAAAAGAGAAGTTTGGGTGCAAAACCTGTTAGAGCTTTCCTGCCAACAGAAAGAGGGAGGCTGAATCCTGAAAGGACAAAACTAGGAACAATAAAAAATAACTGTCTATACCCTGGCATAAAAATCACACCAGCAAACAAGATGGATGAAGAGTGCAACTACTGCAGCAGTGATCATTCAAATATCTACATTTATCAGTGGCGGATTTAGGCATGGGCACAGGGGTGCACGCCGGCCCCTTTTTCAATTTTTTTTTTTGGGAAATCACGCCAGACCAACTTTTTTTGGCAGTCACAATCAATCTTTCCAAAGAATCCTGTCAACAATGCGCCAAATACATAGCTCGGAGATGATTGGAGGTTTCAATCAGATGCAACCAACTGCATCTCTTGTAATTTAGGTGCGTTGGTGAGAGCTGTCAGTAATCGTTGTGTTGTCGGAAGACAAACAATCTAGTTCAATTTTAAAATAAAAATATCTGGACAAATTGTCATTTGAAATGACTTATAACTACTGCTACTGGAGAGATCTACTTTGAGGTATGTGCTAATTCTTTTGACACCGCCAATTTTCAAGGTGCCAAAGAAGCGGGGTATGAATAGCACTCCGATTGTGCTAGAAAAACAGATTCAGACGCATTCGCACAAATCGAGACTATTTAATTTCCAAAGTTATTTTAATATCCAGCACATAAAGTAGGCATGCCCCAAATTTCACAAGCATGCTAGGCTGTCCCACATCCCTTGAACTCAAACCCTAAGGCCGGCGGTTACATACCATGTTGTTACTGCTACTAGGGAATAAGTTAACCTTTGAGATAGCTCACATCAACACTACTCCTCATTGACAACAGTTTCTAGAACAGAGTCTACAGTCGGCCCCTGAGTCTTTCCCAGGTGGGGAGAGGGAAACAGACTGAAGGAGTGGGGACCAAGTGAAGGTGAGCTGTCACCAGGGACTAGTGACTCTACTGGCATTAAGCAACTAAGGGAGACTTGAAAGGAGATGTTGACCACTGACATTTGTCATTGTTAAGATTCTTAAATTAAGAGACAGGTGTGTCAATGAATACCACATGTATTCTGATGTCAATTAAACGCTAGCTCATACAGCTGTATTTCTTAACCCATTCATCTAAAATCATTCACAGTTACTTATTCCAGCTCTTAAGACAGTTGTAAAAGTTGTGCATTTGACACGTAGTATGGTACACTTACCCTCACATGGATACAGACGAGCGTACACACACGCCCATGTGCCACCAGTTCCCACCATTAAATCAGTTTATTTCACTTTGTTTCAAATTGCTGCAGTTCTTTTCTGTTTAATTTTCTGTGGTTAACTTTTCCCAATATCAGACAATTCTCAAATCCTCATTCTGGGAAAAAATGCTTCATTCGGGTTAGGTGGTGAAGCACACATCAGCATGTTAACTGTGATAGACACCAGCACAGCACTATATTCAAAACTTGCATTTAAAAAAATGTCTGTCTAGTTAGTGTTTCCTTTGTTATTTCTGTCCTGAAGTGCCATTAAATTCTGTTAGTATTAGCATGTCTGATATCCAGCTGAATTCTTTATAATATTGTCTATTCCGCTAGTGTTGGACTGGCGAGTAGCCCTTATTGCTTCTTGGTGCCATGATTTGTTTGATGTCTGATATCATCTTACGACTTCATTTGATCTGAGCACATTAACTAACAAAGTGAATGACTGACTGAGGAAATGCCTTTAGATGACCCGTAAATCCAATTGTCCGTCTTATGCATTTATTTTGCATTGTCTTGTTTTGTTTTGCTTCTTTCTCAGAAGACGGCTATAGCAGTTCCCTGCAGGTCCTGAGAGTCTCCAGTTTATAAGCAACTTGGTTAGTATAGAAACGGTTAAGGGGTTCAATTCCTAATCAGGGAGTTTCAGCTCTACTGTATGTTTTTAATTATTTTGGGTATGTCTATCTTTGGAATAAATGTACTTACACAAGGAAGCCAATGTATGGGGGGGTGTTACTGTCCTTAAAAAGGAATATGTCGGCCTCTGTGTGTTTAAAGATTAACATGGAAAGAAAATTACTCAAAACAGCTGGATTGATATCATTTTTAGGGTATTAGTTTCATATAGGACTTATCAGTTAAGCAGTTAAAACTAAATAAATGTAAGCTGCCTTCATTCAACATAAACAGTAAAATAAAATAAAAGTACTTTGCTTGCAGTTGTCCTTAAGTTAAATTGCATGTTTCAGAACCATAGAAAGGATAATGGATGACCCTTACCAGTAGTCAAAACATTAACACTGTGCTGCTCCTATTTGTGGAAATATATTGAACTGTAATACAGACACAATCTAAACCGTTTCAACTTTCCAATAGTCTGAATCAAGGGGTTGGAAATGCATGCACTGAAAGACATATGGAATATTTAATGTCCTAAATGTGAAATTCCGAATGCACAAGAAATTTAGAAATTAACTGTAAAGGTAATACCTGGGTATTGTTTTTGGATTATGATTATAATTTTTGGATTATGACACACACGCACATGCACACACACACACACACACACACACACACACACACACACACACACACACACACACACACACACACACACACACACACACACACACACACACACACACACACACACACACACACACACACACACACACACACACACCCATCTAAGGTATGGAGTATACTTTCTTCATCATTTGTAGGTTCAGGAAAGAAACTATGGAGATGGATAGTCTGGCTTAAAGTAAACTTGGATACCACTTTAGGCATATAAGAAGGATTAGTTCTCATTGAAACCTGTCCTTATGGAAAAAGAAATGGGGTAATTCAACATAAGAGCTTATGACTCAGATACCCTTCTTGCAGAGGTCAGAGGAGTCAGTAAAACTGTTTCCCATGTTAAGAACCTTAAGTCAACCAAGTTAGCTGGTTCAAATGGAACCAGTGTTAGCTTCTCTAACACAAAATTAAGATCCAAACGACAGGTACCAGTCTTCTTGAAGGCCTCTTAAGTAAAACCCTTTCAAAAACATTTTCACATGAGAGTGCATTCAAAGAGAATGATCCATTGGGAGACATTACTCTATCAAGGTTTATCTAGAGCTATTTCAGCATAAGAAAGGCCATAAGATAGGAATTCACATAAATATTGCACAACCAGACCTAAACAGGTGATAGTTATGTTTTTTGGCACAGATTAGAAAACCTTTACAATTTGCTAATATATGATTTATTTATAACAGGCATTTTGTTTCTATTAGTACCTGCCACATGTCCTCAGTAAATATGTGTCTAAAAGGAATTAAGATTGTAAAATCCAGGCAGTTAAATAAAAATGATGGATGTTGGGGTATATCAAACTCCCCTGTTCTTGTGTGAGTAGATCCAGTCTGCGAGGAAGTTTGTAGTAACTGTCCCTTGCAATTTCCAAAAGAAGAGAGAACCATGGTTGTCTAGGCCAGAAGGGACCCACCTCAGTGATCTTGAAGGATTTCCTTCTGAATCTTCAGAAGTACCCAGGGTGTTAGTGGAAAGAATGGAAAAGCATATAGGAACATTCCTCTCCAAGGAAAAGAAAAGGCATCTGTCTTCCAGGTCTTCTTGCATGGAGTTCTGAAAAAAAGCCTTGCCAGTTGATTGTTCAGAGAGGAGGCAAAGAGGTCTACTTATGGACCTCCCCACAGATGGATCAAATTTTGGAAGACCCACAATCTAGTTTCCATTCATGAGGGGGTGCCCTGGTCCTTCTTAGCTTGTCTGCCACACAGTTTTGCTCTGACAGAATTGTAGAATGCCTGCAGTGTGAGACTGTGCTGTGAAGCTCTATCCCAAGTTAACATGGCTAGTCTACAAAGGGGGTATGACGTGGTTCCCCCTTACTTACTGAAGTACCACATGACTGTGGTTACTGTGTGTGTAACCACTTGAAGAGGTCCCACAGGCCAAAGATGGTTAGAGAGTTGAGTGCTTTGATCAGGGCAAGCATCTCATTAATATTTGTGTGCTTGCATCTGTCCTTAGTGTCCCACACAACCTGCACTTTTATCCTTTCTAAAACTGCTCCTCAAGCAAATTCCAGAGCATCTGTGGTGACTCACTGCCTTGGAGTGGGGGGGGACCAGGATTTAAGGATATCTGTTGTCTCCACCAAATTATTTTTCTTTTGACAAACCACAGCACTGGTATTTGAAAAATAAAGAGTGTTGATGCTAAAACTACCAAGTTTCAGATACCACTGTATCTTTGTCATGTGGAGTCTTGTCAGGGGTATCATGAGAATCATAGATGCCATGAAACCCAAAATCCTGAGGTATTCCATAGCAGTGATAGAAGCCTGAGTGGAAAACCTTAGAAACAGATATATTGTAGAGTACATATAGATCTAGATCTATTTTTTCTTGTGGAAAAAAACGCTCTTTGAACTGAGTTGTTATCCCAGGAAAACATTCCTCTGTGAAGGAGTCAAGAAAGACTTTGAATGTTCTCTTGGAATCCCAATATGTAAGAGATTTGTAACCCAGGAGAGAAAGACAGAAAGGGAGATTCCTGACACTTTGAAAAAGACTCTGCAAAGATAAGTAAATTGTCTAAATACGGAAGAATGTGCCTGCATTGAGCTGTGACCCTGCATTCAGCTGTGACTGTAACTAGACACTTTATGAAAACGCAGTGCAGTAGATATTCCAAAGGGTAATGCAGAGAACTGATAATGTGATCCAGATACACGAAACCTTAAAAAACATCTGAAGTCTGGATGAATAGGGATGTGATGATAAGCATCTGTTAATTCTAGTGTTACCATGAAACTTGAAAGAAGAAGAAAAGGTAGCAGGTTGTGACGTGACATCATTTTGAATCTGGACACCATCACAAATATGTTTAAAAAAAAAAAGGATCCCTAACTGGTCTTCAAGCATTTTCTTTCTTTGGCACTATGAACATCCTTCGCCACCTGGGAAGTAGGAACTGGTTCTACCATCCCTTAGAACAGTATGTGATAAAAAATCAGAGGAAACAAAAGAGTCTGATCTGGAGGATGAGGAATGACCCATGGGAAGGAGGAATTTCCTCCCACTGCCATTAATGATTTTCAGAACCCATCTTTCTGAAGCTACATGTTGACAAAGAGAAAAAGTAGAGATTCAGATTTTCTGGAATAAAAAAGGGGCCATAATGGGAGGTGGTTACAAGGTCTCTTGAATAATCATTCAGACTTGTTGGATTGTCCTGGGATTTGGGATGTTCAATGCTTCTTTTTGGAACTCCCCTTACCATTTTTGTTATTAAATGTCTGTTTACCAGTATTTTACTGAGACTGTTTATTCTGCTTTTTGCCAAAACTGGATAAGGAAATAGAAAATCCCTTGGAAAATTTAGAAAAGGAAGGATGAAAAATCAGCTTGCCCCTTTCATTTCACTTT
Source organism: Protopterus annectens (assembly GCF_019279795.1). Lineage (NCBI taxonomy): Eukaryota > Metazoa > Chordata > Ceratodontiformes > Protopteridae > Protopterus > Protopterus annectens. The sequence continues at coordinate 968,096,720 of NC_056748.1, forward strand.
TCGTTCACCTCTCACAGAGCAGCTAAACACTAAATCTCTATCCAAGGGTGAATTTAAAATCTCAATTTTTATATCAGCTGGGAAGTTCTGCGAATGTAGCCATGCAAACCTCAAAACAGTACCAGTGGCCATAAACAAAAACAGAGTCATATAAACCCTGTAAACAATAAGTAGTGGTCTGTGCAATGGAAGAAACATAATTATTTAAAGAAGACGTTTCCTCACGAGAAGAAACTCCAGATAAAACATTCCGCATACTTTCACAATTAGTCAAAAAAAAAAAAAACTTTAACATATGGGCCTGACAATTCAAAATTTTGAAAATCAAAGCTAATGAAGAATACGCTTTTTTCTCATACTTAGCAATTATTTTCCCATCCTTTTCAGAAAGAGTAGCAATGGAGTTGACTAAGCACTTAACAGTAGCAGGATCAACTAGAGCTATAGCTGCTGGGTGAGGTTTGGTTATATTGTATAAAAATGTAAAATACTAAAGAACTTTACATATTCTATCTGCCTTTTTAGCAACAGCTGGCTGACTCTTAGAAAAACTGCATAATGCACACATCCTCTAAAGCAGACAAAATAGGAGGAATGGGTATAGGATTTTAAATACCCTTCTGTAACAACTCATAGTATTTTCTGAGGGACAGAGAAACATCAGTATTCTCCCACTGAGAACACTGGCAAATTCTTACAGTAGTCCCAGAGAAACAGAATTACCCACAGAGAAGATCAGAAACTGAGCTCTCCTCTGAGTCTGAATTAGAAATCTGAAGAAAAAAATGTCTCCACCCTGCATATTCCTGTTCAGATTCAGAATATTGAATCTCTTCAGGAAAAGAGATATCCCTCTTTCTTTTACCAGAAACTACTTTACAAGAAGGATTGATAGCTTGAATTAAACCCCGAGCCAGACGCAGTAAACTACTCTTATCCAAAGAAATTTGAGGAGGAACAGATAAATGCTTAGTTTTCTGTTTCTTTTTGCCAGGAAAATGGGATCAACCATGTTACTAATGGCAACAGCAGCTTCTAAAGAGATGGGTACAGCATTCTGACACAACAGGGTAACCTTCCCTGTTACCTTTTCCAGCACCAACGAGAGTGGCTGTCCTTTATCCACTGAGGGGACTCTAATAACTGCAGTGGATTTGGCTATCTCCCAGTCCATAGTGGCTATACATGCTACACCAGTGGGATCCCGGGTAAAAGATGAATGGTCTGAGTACAATTGGCCACAGCAGAGTCACCCACCTGTGGCTGAGGCAAATGGCTAGCCTACTGGGGTGGCAAAGGTTATTTGCTTCATTTTGTTCTTTTTGTGACAGGAAGAAGACCAACCATAGGACCAGTAGTCAGTTTCTATGGTTAGTCCGAAAATGGTGCCTCTTTCTCAGGGAAGACAAACAGCAAGTGCCAGTATACACTACCAGTCTATCAAAGTTATTTTTTTGATAGGAAAACACAGCAAAAAGTGATTTAAAACACTATGCCAGTCCCCCAAAAGTAAAATAAAATTTCTCCACATAAAAATGTTTTCAGTTACTTTACACTACTTTTAAACTGACAGGAAAAACAGTGCTCTGTTTAAAAGTATGTTACAATCTCAAAACAATCCATTAAAATACAATCCCAGCTTTAAAATAATTTCCTGAAGAGGAAAGTGATAAAGCAGCAAAGCAAATAAGAAAATGGAAGTCTTTTTCACCAAAGAAAACTTATCTGCCCAGCAAAGTAAAGTGTTTGTCATCAAAGCTGACCATCTATACTCAAAAGCCTCAGATGAGTGTACACTTCAGTGACAGTAAAACATTGAAGGGCTTCATGGCAAAACTTGTGTTTTAGTCAGCTCAGTTTAAGGTGTCTGATAGTTTGGATGTGTTTAAGCTGCCCTAAAGAATTGGAAGCTGGTCGGCTGTTAACCCCATATAGCTAAGGCTAACGCAGCAGTGATCAATATGATGAAAATTGATTTGTTTTGTGTCCCGTTTTGTTATTTTAATTTTGCTCCTTTCTACTGAGAATATGTTTTTTATTCAATCTCTCTTAGACACTTCATGGTATCTAATTTTAGCTTTTCTTTCCATTTATGGGGAGTAAAAAACAAATCTGGTTTTGTGGAATCATTTTTTTCATCAATTAGGCCATTTTTGCTGCTGCATTAACTATGGGATACAGACTGGAATGTTGGTTTTGCTGCCCTTCTTTCAGAGCACAGAGACACTCACCATCTGTGACACTTTGGGACTTATGTTCATGGAGTTCCTCATATATACTGCCCTAAAATATAAAGGGAAGAGAATGAGAACAATAAAAGAAATGAAGTCAGCACTTTACCTGTGGCAAAATACCCTCCCCAACACTCACCTTTCTGTGAATTTATGAAAACAGTATAGACAGGCAATCTCTTTCAAGGTAAGGACACAGGATTTTAGTCTCTGTTGCTAGTCCAAAATTGGCATTTTACGTTTGCAAAACGAAAGTGGCATTTCTTTCATGCTTGATTCACTGGTATACAAAAAGAGGTATTGTTTCTTTGTGATGGAATAATATAGTGTATCAACCCTGCACATGCCTCTCAAGTGTACCCCATTACAAGCAACATTCCTCATTTTAGGTCTTAAAAAGCCCATGTTCCTCAAAAATCCACATTGAAAGAATCTGTCACACATTCAGACTTGAAATCTATGGCAAATAGTGCTGAATCATATTAATTCATCAAAACAAATTTTTATAAGTATGAAGTAGCACATTTTAACCATCCCATGAGCTTCCTAGTTGAATTTGTTACTAAGCTGTTAGTAGGTGTTCCACATTTTGCAAATTTATGCCACAATATAAAAGGTAGTGTTCCACGTTTTGGAGATTGAAGGGTGAGAGCTATGATACTGCATATGATAACCTAAGGCTTCCAGGGGAAAATATAGGGGGGGTGTCACATAGATGTGTGCACGCGCTCACACATAACACACACACACACACACACACACACACACACACACACACACACACACACACACACACACACACACACACACACACACACAAAGACTGTTGTCGCATCCAGGATATAACCACAAGTGGTCAACAGAAAAGTTTGCTTTATACTCCACCCTTCCCCCTGGAAAAGTAAGCAGTCATTGGATGCTCAGTATTTCTCTCCTGTGATTGACACTTCAGCTCCCAAGTTCACCAATAAGCCTGGGACATTGAAATTTCAGACAGAAGTCATCCAATCACTGTACCAACAGGCTGATTTACTGAAGACTACTGTTAAAATAGACTGCAAAGTGGGTTCTAGAAGTTTCTTACATGTAGTTGTGATTAGACTAAACATAAACAGAAATCATTGCATAGCATGAAATTAACATTTATTGGTATAGATTCCAGAGCAAAAGAAAGCATTTTTTCTGAAATGATTCAGTGTGTGTGTGTGTGTGTGTGTGTGTGTGTGTGTGTGTGTGTGTGTGTGTGTGTGTGTGTGTGTGTGTGTGTGTGTGTGTGTGTGTGTGTGTGTGTGTGTGTGTGTGTGAGTATCCATCAGTATAATGTGGAAACCATGAGTAGAATCAGTGCTATTCCAAAAATGAGAAAAGATTCATATCTTGTGATATTTTTTTAAATATTTTTATATAAAATACATGAAACTAACTCAGCCACTGGGGATGCACAAGCCAGTGCATTTCTTTGTGCCGGTCCCAAGCCCAGATAAATGGGGAGGGTTGCATCAGGAAGGGCATCCGGCGTAAAACCCCTGCCAAATGATTTATGCGGACAACATTTCATATTTCCATACGGGATCGGTCGAGGCCCGGGTTAACAACGACTGCCACCAGTACTGTTAGCCAACAGGGTGGTGGCAGAAATTAGGCTACTGTTGGCTGAAGGAGAAGAGGAGGGGGAATGCATGCCCAAAGGCAGAAAGAGAGGAGGAAGGTTAGGAGTGTTGTAGTGAGGGTAGGAAATTTAAATGTTGGCAGTATGACTGGTATAGGGAGAGAGCTAGCTGATATGATGGAGAGAAGGAAGGTATCAACTTTATATTGTGCGTGCAAGAGACCAGATGGAAGGGAAGTAAGGCCAGGTGTATAGGAGGCAGGTTCAAATTGTTCTGTCATGGTGTGGATGGCAGGAGACATGGGGTAGCGGTTATCCTAAAGGAACAGTATGCCAAGAGTGTTTTGGAGGTGAAGAGAGTGTCTGATAGACTGATGTTTATGAAGCTTGAAACTGATGGTGTAATGATGAATGATGTTGTTAGTGCATATACTCCACAAATTGGATGTGCGATGGATGAGAAAGAAAAAATTTGGAGTGAGTTGGATGAAGTGATAGTGAGTTTACCCAAAGGTGAGAGACTAGTGATTGGAGCGGACTTCAATGGGCATGTTGGTGAAGTGAACAGAGGGGATGAGGAAGTTATGGGTAGGTATGGTGTTTAGGAGAGGAATGCAGAAGGTCAGATGATTGTGGATTTTGCGAAAAGGATGGACATGGCTGTGGTGAATACGTATTTCAAGAAGAGGGAGGAGCATAGGGTGACATACAAGAGTGGAGGAAGATGCACACAGGTGGATTATATCCTATGTAGGAGGGCCAGTCTGAAGCAGACTGGAGACTGTACAGTGGTGACAGGGGAAAGTGTAGTTAAGCAGCATAGAATGGTGGTCTGTAGGATGACGTTGGTGATCAAGAAGAGGAGGAGGAGTGTGAAAGCAGTGCCTAGGATTAAATGGTGGAAGTTAAAAATGGGTGATTGTGAGGTGGAGTTCAGGGAAGAGTTAAGACAGGCACTGGCAGGCAGTGAAGAGTTGCCAAATAGCTGGTTAACTACAGCAGAGCTAGTAAGGGAGACTGCTAGAAAGGTGCTTGGTGTGACATCTGGACAGAGGAAGGAGGACAATGAGACCTGGTGGTGGAATGAGGAAGTACAGGAGAGTATACAGAGGAAGAGGCTGGTGAAGAAGAAGTGGGATTGTCAAAGAGATGAAGAAAGTAGACATGAGTATAAGGAGATGAGGCACATGGCAAAGAGAGAGGTGGTGAAGGCTAGGGATAAGGCATATGGAGAGTTGTATGAGAGACTGGACACTAAAGAGGGAGAAAAGGACCTGTACCAATTGGCTAGACAGAGGGACAGAGCTGGAAAAGATGTGCATCAGGTAAGGGTGATAAAGGATAGTGAGGGAAACGTACTCACAAGTGAGGAGAGTGTGTTAAGTAGATGGAAAGAGTACTCTGAGGGGGCTGATGAATGAAGAGAATGAGAGAGAGAGAGAGAAGGTTTAATGATGGGGGGATAGTGAATCAGGAAGTGAAACAGATTAGCAAGGAGGAAGTAAGGACAGCTTTGAAGAGGATGAAGAATGTATAGGCTTTTGGCCCAGATGACATACCAGTGGAAGCATGGAGGTGCTTAAGAGAAATGACAGTGGAATTTTTAACCAGATTGTTTAATGAAATTTTGGAAAGTCAGAGGATGCCTGAGGAGTGGAGAAAAAGTGTTTTGGTACCTATCTTTAAGAATAAGGGTGATGTGCAGAGCTACAGTAACTACAGAGGGATAAAATTGATCAGTCACAGCTTGAAGTTATGGGAAAGAGTAGTGGAAGCTAGGTTAAGAAGGGAGGTGATGATTAGTGATCAGCAGTATGGTTTCATGCCAGGAAAGAGCACTACAGATGCAATGTTTGCTCTGAGAGTGTTGTTGGAGAAATACAGAGAAGGAAGGAGTTGCATTGTGTCTTTGTGGACTTAGAGAAAGTATATGACAGGGGGCCTAGAGAGGAGTTGTGGTATTGTATGAGGAAGTCGGAAGTGGGAGAGAAGTATGTAAGAGTGGTACAGGATATGTACGAGGGTAGTGTGACATTGGTGAGGACTGCGGTGGGAGTGACAGATACGTTTAAGGTGGAGGTGGGATTACATCAAGGATCATCTCTAAGCCCTTTCTTATTTGCAGTGGTGATGGACAGGTTGACAGACGAGATCAGACAGGAGGCCCTGTGGACTATGATGTTTGCAGATGACATTGTGATCTGTAGTGAGAGTAGGGACCAGGTTGAGGAGACCCTGGAGAGGTGGAGATATGGTTTAGGGAGGAGAGGAATGAAGGTCAGCAGGGCTAAAACAGAATATATGTGTGTAAATGAGAGGGAGCGTAGACGAATGGTGAGGATGCAGGGAGTAGAGTTGGTAAAGGTGGATGAGTTTAAGTACTTGGGATCAACAGTTCAAAGTAATGGTGAGTGTGGAAGAGAGGTGAAGAAGAGAGTACAGGCAGGGTGGAATGGGTGGAGAAGAGTGTCAGGAGTGATTTGTGACAGACAGATACCAGTAAGAGTGAAAGGGAAGGTCTACAATTGGGTAGTGAGACCAGCTATGTTATATGGGTTGGAGATGGTGGCATTGACAAAAAGGCAGGAGTCAGAGCTAGATGTGGCAGAGTTAAAGATGTTAAGATCTGCACTGGGTGTGACTAGGATGGACAGGATTAGGAATCAGTATATTAGAGGGTCAGCTCAGGTTGGACAATTTGGAGACAAAGTAAGAGAGGCGAGATTGCATTGGTTTGGACATGTGCTGAGGAGGGATGCTGGGTATATTGGGAAAAGGGTGCTAAGGATGGAACTGCCAGCTAAGAGGAAAAGAGGAAGGCCTAAGATAAGGTTTATGGATGTGGTGAGAGAAGACATGCAGGCAGTTGGTGTGAAAGAGCAAGATGCAGAGGACAGGAAGAAATGGAAACAGATGATCCACTGTGGCGACCCTAACAGGAACAGCCAAAAGAAGATATAAGGTAGTCAGGTAACTCAAGAAGGACATACCCTTCATTTTTTTGGTAAGGTGGTCAAGTAATGCTGCAGTCTCTTGAGTTGAATCATATGCATAACCAAGTACATACCAAAAGGGGCATTATATTCTCTTACTGATCTGATAAGAGAGGAGTAAAGGGGAATGATGACTTCCTTGAATCTTAAAGATATGCCCCCCATGATTAGTCTGAATACATAAAATTATTTCCTAACAATGGTCACATGGCTGTCAAACAATGGTTCATTGATAGTGAAGATGCCCAAGTGCCTAAGAACGAGTCAGTTTAATTTGGTGTGGGGGTGTCACCTTTGTGATAGGAGCAGGATACCAAGGTTTTCCAAGGACACGATGCTGCATTTTTTGGCATTCTGTGGTCCAAGCACCACTTATTAGCATGAGTTATGCTCTCCTGGAGAATACGTAGGTCATCTTAGGTATTTATAGGAGTGTTGTGTTTAGAGTCATTGGCAAACTGCATCAGATACAGGTCTTTTGTGCCTACTTAAATGTCAGAGAAGTAGATACCAAAGAATAGCAGTCAAAATTCTGTTCCTTTGGTGATACCACTGGAAACTACGTTTTTTAGTTAAGAGTGTGCCTGTAACACTAATAGACTGGGGTTCTATTGATGATCCAGTTTGCTATCCAGCTGGTAACATAGGAGTTTACATTTAATTGGATTAGCTTATCAATGCCAACCAAGTATGGAATAGCATTAAAGGCCTTCAGGCATGCCAAGTGAAATGATTCAACAGAGTCAAATGCTTTAATGACTTAAAAAAAAATCTGCCACATTTAGGAAACATGATCTTCCTTTAACAAACCTATATTGGTTTGGGTCCGGATTGAAGACTACCTATGTCTCTGCTTATGAGGTCCATAATGATGTCCTCCATTGACTTACAGATAAGGCTAGTGAGACTGATAAGTGCACAACTACTCAGGTCAGTCATGGAGCCCCCCTTGTGCAGTGAGATAACTACAACAGTTCTCCATAGCTCCAGCATGAATCCATATGAGAGGCTGAAACAGAAAAAATATAATAAGTAGTCATCCAGACAGTGTTTGGTGCTGCCACTGTCTGACTTGAAGGGCTATGTCACAGAAATTCACCTTTTATTTTGGTACTTCCTGTTTCTTGTCATTTGACTACTTTCTATACAAAGACATATTGCAGCACTATCCACTTGTACCAGGAATTAGCACAGACATAACAGTCCACATAACCTACAGACAAGTCACCATACTCATTTATTACTGGATTTACTGGGATTGACCCAGTGATTACTGGTTTTCCTGGTAGTGAAATGCCCAACATATTTTAGAGTCTCATACCTCAGTACTCAAATCATTCCAACACCACAGACCCTGGACTAGCACTAGAGCTTAGGTAAATGTCTTAAGTTTAAAAGGTGAGCATGTGACTCTGCCGTTCTTAGACTCAGAAAGATTAGTGTGGTGGGGGATTTCTGAACTGTCTGAAACATTGTCTAAGAGCAAGAACATGACAGAGGTTCAAGTAAGGGAAGCAAGCTCTTCCTTTAAACTACTAAGGTGAGGATCTATACATAAAACTGCTGATAAAATATGATAAAACACTAGTTTGTCATTCTGAGTCATTCTTGATAGAATTTTGATTATATACACAGATCATTTGAAGTAAATTGCTCTGTATTCCTATTACGAAAGATGTATACAAACATATTCCTTTTGTTTACAGATGTGTGTCATTGAGTGATGTCGTTGGTTAATTAGCCAACATGCACGCAAATGTGATGAAATCTGCCTTCTGTACTCATATTCAGCAGAAAAGTTGTATGCCTTCTGTGAACTGTAATATGTCAGGCAGGACAGACTTGTCAAAGGAAAAAAATGTTATAGGCTTATTAGGTAGATTCTAGATCTTTGCTTTAAACAGCACACTGGCAAAAAAAGATGAAACAATCCTTGGTTAGACTATGTTTTCACACACATATTACTTACTTATTTATTTACATTTGTTTACCAGGAAATTCCAGCTGGGCACAGGTCCTTTTTCAGCAGAGGCCTGGGAAGAAAAGCTCCACAGAACAATAAATGAGCAGCAGAGTACATGAAGAACAATTGAATATACATACAACAGCAAATAATACATACTGCAGCAAACAGTTATACATACAATATGAAACATAGTAATGAACAGATATACCAATATCTAGCTAGAGGCTAAGAATAAAGGTAGGATGTAAATACAGATAGTACTAAGCTCAAACAGATACTGTTCTAAATTCATATACCTAAATCTTTATACAAATATTGCACTAAACTCAAGCAGATATAAAGCAGAAGCTCCACACCAAGGTGAGCAAGCTAGAAGGGCTAATGGGATGGAATGGGAACATAGAGGTGTAAGAGAGGAAACAGAGTGAGTAGTATACATGGTAGTGAGAGAAAGCTAGGTGTAAAGTCAGTTGGATATGTATTTGAAGTTGAGATGAAATAAGGTAGTTAAGCATGTTATAAAAGCTCTGAGATATTGAGTGAGGAGGGAAGGGGAGGTTAAAGGGTGAGCGAAAGCCTGCAGAGGAAGGAATGCAATGATCAGACAGTGTGAGGCATGGTGGTCAGGGGAGGGGAGAGGACGGGGAGGTAAAATGAGGGTTACTAGTCGGGACTGGTATATGGGCATAACTAGAAACTTTTTAAGTGAGTTTTTAGTGCAGTCTTGAAGTGATTGCAAGAAGGTAGTGTGGTTATAAAGGGAGGGAGATTGTTCCATAATCTGGATATGATGCAGGAGAATAGTGCTTCTCCCGCTGAGTTCTTGGGTTTGGTCACTAGAAGTAGATTTTTGCTGCTGGAGCATAGAGTTCTAGTGGAGCAGTAGGGCTGGGGAAGGTTTTGAAGGGATGGGACTTTAATAGGATGGTTTACTAACTTGTGGGCAAGGAAGAGTTGATTCAGGTGAAGAAGTTGAGGGAGTTCAAGCCAGTCAAGTTCTCTAAGTGAGATACAGTGGTGGCTGCAATAAGATGCACCAGTGGTAAACAGCAGTTTTATTGTAGCAAGCCTTGAGCTTGTTTAGGTCTGCTTGTCTAAGGTAGGTAAGTACAGGAGAGGCGTAGAGTAAAGTGGAGAGTAGGTGGAAATTGGCAGCAGATAATCTGGTTGTCTTGGTGAGGAATTGTTTGTTTCTGTACAATGCACTTGTTGGGGAGATGACAGTATTGTCTTTGGCTAGAATATTAAAGTGGGGGATAATTGGGTTAGATTTAGTTGGTTGGAAGATAAAGAGTTTAGTCATGCTTGGGTTAAGTAATAACTGTGCATTAGATAGCCAGTTTTCTAAAGATAAAAAGGCTTCCTGTGTGATCTTGTAAAGTTCAGGTATTGTTGGGGCTGAGCAAATGAGGGTGAAGTCATCTGCATACTGCATAAGAAAAGCATGCTTGGTGGCTGTGAGTATATTATTGGTGAAGAGTGAGAATAGTAGAGGACCAAAGATGGAGCCTTGGGGAACACCGAGTGTTACAGGAAGTTGACAACTGATTGTTGGTGGCCAGTTAGATAGCTGTGAAACCAATCAGTAGCTGATTGGGAAAAGGATAGGTTAGTGAGAACAGAGATTAGTAGTTTGTGTGAGACCATGTCAAAAGCCTTGGACAGATCCAGAAATATAGCAGAGGAGAACAGGACATTATTTTTATGATGAAGGATAAAGCATTAATGAAAGAGAGCAAGGCGGTACTACTGCTGTGGTATGGCCTGAAGCCATGCTGGGTGCTGGAGAGGAGGTTATTAGCTAAGAGGTGGTCTTAAGACTTGAAAATGGATGCATTTCTCAAGTATCTTGGAAAGTGATGAAAGGATGGCTATGGGGTGGTAACTGGAAAGTTCAGTGGAGGAGCCACCTTTATGGAGGGGAATGATGTGGGATATTTTCCACAGTGTGGTGACATAGCTTTCTGATAAGGATTGATTAATTAAGATAGAGACTTGATGAGCTAGGGCTTCTGCTGCTATTTTTAGGCATTCAGAGGGGAGGTTGTCAGCTGCAAGTTCTGTATGCTTAAGTTTCAATAGACTTTTTGTATAAGAGGTAGGCACTGATGAAAAAGAAAAGACTGTGGGCAGAGTATTTGGTTTTGATGTAGGGAGGGTGCGTAGAGGGTTGTGTTTTTTCATCAAAGACAGAATGGTTTCAGTAAAGTGTTTACTGAATGAGTCAGCAATACTGCTGGAGGAAGGGAGAGTGGTAGTGCCTACTTTACCTGGGTGGAGAATGGAGTTTATTGTGGATCAGAACTGCTTAGGTTTATGATGGGAGGAGTTTGGGGAAGACTGATAATATTGGGTTTTATCTTCTTTTATTTATACATTTTATTTATTATTATTTTTTTTAGACATATCCATCTTCATTTTTTCATAAGCCATTTAGTTAGAGACCACACAGGCAAAGAAAGCATATTCTTTGCTGTTTTGTCATATAATTGCAATAGATGTTTCAGAATTATTACCAAATTTAACTGCAGGTTACAGGAAGTAAACTTGATCGGCTGTAACCTATACATCTGATGTATCCGAGGCACAGATTAAAACAAAAGAAATATTAACTAAATACTAGTACATGCCAGCTGCTATCAGTCCATTCACAATACTGGTCATCCATCACACACATACCTAACTGTACACTGAAAAAAAACTTAAAGCAAGTCCTAAAACAAAATTACCTTGAAAGGACCATTTCAATGTTTTGTGATAAACTCTCTTTTAATACCTACATAAATACCTTAAAAACACTAAAGTAATTTTTAAGCTGACCCCCAAAAGGCTGACCTCCTCAGAAATGTAAGACCATGAGACTCCTGAATTGTTGTGTAATATTATCATGTGCTTATACTCAAAGTAATGCAGTGTTATATATTATAATCTGGTTCCAATTTATCATTGACAATGTTAAGCCTGATAGTCATTAAGACCTTTATATTTAGTATTTAACCTTATTACAAGGCTGCTACTGCTAAAAAGTGCCAAGAAGTACTTATGGCTAATAAAATGTTAACAGATACAAAGTTTGATTCTAGGACTGCTAGTCACTATCTTGCTTTTTCCTTCTTTCTTTCTCTCCTTCCTGTCAGTTAAAGTACAGTTTGCACAAGGACGTCTCAGACTATCATTTCTACCCCATATTCTTACACAACAGTGTTATGGCCTTTTACTGGGATATTTCTGAGACTCTGTCTATTAGATCAGACTGTTTTATGCCTAGACTTAAGAGACTTGAAATTGCACACAAGGGAGTCAAGTGAAATGTATTTGCTTTGATTAAAAGTGAAAAGATGAGAATTTGATTTAATTCTGGCCTGTGTTAGGTTCCCAAATACACTGGATGAGCTCCAAATCAACAGGAATTCCATTGTCTTAGTAGACTTTAACAACCCAATGATTCATAGGTTCATAGGCTGGTACTAGGCTATCGGCCCTAGGGCTTATACAAGCTTAGCCATAACAATTCCATGGCTATTTCTTCCCACACTATTTACTTCCCTGGACCCCTGTCTAGCAGGGTGACTGACATGATACCCCGGGTGAATTTCCTTTCTCCAATCCAATCATCAAGGTTCCTTTTGAAGAGGGCCAAAGAGGCGCTCTGCTTGACATGCATGGGCAGTCTATTCCAGAGTCTGGGGAGTCTCTGGGTCAGGAACCTATCCCTCCAGCATGTTTTGTTTATTGTGATGACAAGGTTTAGATCCCTGCAGCATGTGGCTCTGAGGGATTGGGATTTCTTTAAGTGCAGCATATCCAACAGCTCTGGGTGTGACATGGCCTTGTATGTTAAGCAGAGATCACTCTGAGTAGACGATATGCGACACAGTATAGCTGGAGTTTTTTAAGGTGGTCAGCGTAGGGCATCTGCTTTAGGCCTGTGATTCTTTTAGTGAGGTATTTCTGTGGCCTTTCTAGTTGTTGCAGGTGTCTTGAGATGTACATACCAAACAGGGTGTTGTATTCTATAATGGGTCTAATGAGGGATGAGTACAGTGGGACAATGACCTCCTTTTTTCTGAATGAAAAGCCTTTAGTGATGAGGTGTGCCACATAGAAGGATTTTCTGACTGTTGTGGCGATGTGGTTATTGAAGGTGAGACCACTGTCCACCTGTGTCCCTAAGTCTCTTATCACACTTTCAGTGTTTAATGTACTGCCACCTATGTGGAAATTCACGGGTACATGTTTTTTTCCCAAAGGGGATAACTATACATTTCTTGGCATTAAGCTTGAGCCCATGGCTCTGGCATCAAGCATCTGTTTCTGTAAGACCATTTTGTAGAGTATCCACATCATTTGGGGATTCAATAATGGCTCCCAGTTTGCAGTCATCTGCGAACTTTGTTAGCCAGAGTCCCTTAGTGTGGGCCTGTACTTCAGAGACGTAGATGCCAAACAAGAGCGGTCCCAGGACTGAACTCTGAGGTAATCCACTTGTCACTTGTCTGGAGCTGGATTTGGTGTCAGCTACTTTACAGTGTGGGTTCTGTCAGTAAGCCAGTTGGCAACTCATTGAGTGACGTAGGGATTAATGCCCAGCTTAGTAAGTCTATCTGTGATTCCAGAGTGGGGGGATGGTGTCATAGGCCTTGCAGAGGTCCAGGTAGGCTGTGTGGACCACCTTACCCTCGTCCACAGCTCTGGAGACTAATTTGAAGAAGTCAGTCAGGTTGAGGAGACAAGATCGGCCCTTCACGAACCCAAACTAGGAGGGGTCCAGTGTTTGAAGATCGCCAATGTCTTTGTTTATAAATTCCACGATAATACGTTCCATGGCCTTGAAGATCAGGCTCATCAGACTGATAGGGTGGTAGTTCCCGGGATCCAAGGTGGATCCTCCCTTGTGGAGTGGGATAACTGTAGCTGTGTGCCACTCAGTGGGCATGAAGCCTGAGGTGAGGCAATGATTAAATATGACACTTAGGTGAGGTGCCAGTTCATTTTGTAGTTCATGTAATACACAGCCCAGGATGTCATCTGGTCCCATGGATGCTGTATTCTTAGCTTTGGAGAGTGCGTTTTTTACCTGTGTGGCCATTATTACCAGAATTTGGCAATCTTCCAGTATTGAGATGGGCTGTTTAGGGTGTGAGAGGGGGTTGAAGTTGGCCCTGAATTGATCTGCCAAAATATTGACAATATCCTTGGGATTAGTATATTTAATGTCATTCTGTTGTAGCTCAGAGCAGATCTGAGCATTGCCATTTAGATTCTTGACATATTTATAGAATGCCTTGTGGTTGTCTTTGGAATCTTTGGCAATTTTATTTTCATAACTAGCTTTGGAGAATTTTATGAGGGATCTCAGCATCTTACTGAGGCTGGTAAGGGAGTTTTCTGTATCCTGGAATTTTCCTCTTTTCTGCAACAGTTTCTTCCTTTTGTTATAAAGTTTGTTTATGGCAGGGGACCACCAGATTGGCTTTCTTTTTTTGGAGGAGAGCATCTTGGTTCTATTTGGGATGGCACGATTCATGCATGAATGGGTGTGCTCATACAGTGCCTTAGTGTAGGATTCACCAGTTGAACTTTCAGTTCCCGTCTGCATGGGTGTCATGAAATTTGTCACTTCTGACTTGAGTAGCATGAAGTTGGCTTTGGAGAAGTTTTTTATGGAGGTTTCCTTATTGGGGGGTGGGGGTGGGATGTGGATGTTAAGGGTGATTAGCTTATGATCAGACCTGACCAACGAGGGGGTGACCATAGGTGTGGAGCATTGATTTCCCATGTTGGTAATGACCAGGTCTAGGATATTGGAGCCCCTGGTGGGACTATGGATTAGTTGATCCAGGGCATTGCAATTTATGAATTCCAAGAACTGTTGGGCAAAGATGTTGGTACATGAGTAGTTTTCCCAGTTAATGGCAGGGTAGTTGAAATCACCCAGTATTAGGGTGTTTGGTTGTATCTTAATATTTTCCAGTATGTTTAGAAAGGTGTAGTGAGAATCTTGGGGCATGGTGGGGTATCTGTAGCAAGCTACAATTTGGATTGCAGTCTTACCTAGTGTTAGTTGCACCTGGAGAATTTCAGATGCATTGTGTTGGGCAACTAGCCTGGTGGTGTGAATATCCTTGGTGAATATGGACACTCCTCCACCTTTAGTGTTTCAGTCCTGGTTTGGTGGCCGAAAAGTGTGGTAAGAGTTGTAGCCTGGTATTGCATCCATCTAGAACACCTATATCTCAGCTGTAAGTTATACTCAAATATTCCTTAATTTCATAAACAAAAATCCTTGGACCAAATTGATAAGCAACCCACCAGAGGACAAAATATTCTTAACTTTCTCTACCGATATGGCATTGATATTAACTCTTCCTTTAGTACTCCCTTCTCCAACTACTCAAGTCACAAACTGTTAACATTTCCTTCAAAATCTCCAAACAATTAGATGCAAATATTACAAATTTCAGACTTTAAACATTATATAAACTTCAGTACCACATTTAACTGTATGACCCAAAGTTACTTACACTGCAAGTAGTTAGGCAAACAAACTGTGCAACTAAATAAATAAACTGACCTGGCAGCCCCTACTACATTCAAACAAACTGGAAAGTATAAAAGTAAACCAGTCTGTGGTCACACGTAAATAAAAAATGCAATAAAATAAAACATTTTTTAAACTGTATAACAAAACAAAAAAAATATTCTCAGATCAATCTTAACATTAAAAATATCAAAGGACTAAAAAGCACAATCAGGAATATACAAGGCATCCTATGAACTTAGAATAGCATCAGAAGCTAAAAACAATTACAGATCCATCTTTAGTTACATCACAAAACTAAGGAATAACATCAAAAATTACCCAGAACTTATTCAAAATGGCAATGACAATTAAAATTGTAGCAAGCAGATTTCACCTGGAAACAACTATACAATGCCCTGATATCCCACAAAATCTAAAAACATCCCATCATAATCAACGAATACTGTCTCTCAAAAAAAAAAAGATCCATGGGGCCTGGTAATGTGTCCAGTTGCCTGACAAATAGTACAAACCATGTCCTAGTGAACCTGCTTCTACAGCTATTCAACCTTGAGTTAAGCCACTGTTTTTGTCCCTGAAATATGGCACACAGCTGTTGTGATGCACTTCACAAAGCTGGTTCCACCATTGACTCCAGAAACTACACATCCATTAGCCTGACTAGTCTCATTGCAAAGCTATGGGATATATAATAACTGACCTAGTTAACTTTGATATCAAAAGTCTTATAAGGCTTGACCATCATCAGTTCAGCTTTGTAAAAGTAGAGCCTGTTTAAGGATTCTGGTCAACTTCTTTGAGAGAGTAACACAAACCATGGACAGTGGACATGCTGTGTATACAGCATACCTCGACCTGGCTAAGGCTTTTGACACCATACTACATGCTAACATAATAAACAAGCTGAAGGCACTCCAAATTGACCCCTATATATTTAGGTAGATACCAAACTGGTTGAGGGATAAAACCCTTGCGATGAGGGGGGTAGGTGCGTACTTAGTAAACATGAAGTGATGAGTGCTGTTACTTATGGCTCCATGCTAAATTGTCTATTATTCAGCATCTCCTTGACAGATTTCCAAATTACAAATGGGCATCTCTGGCTAATCAAGTTTGCAGGTGACTGCAATCTTGTTGTCTTCTTCAAGTCCCCCTCTGATATATAAAAGTAGAAGCATGGGCAACTACCCCAAGTGCAAAGTGTTTTGGTTGGCCAGTCCCAACCGCTCTTTATTGCAAAAGCCTGTATTGCATTTGTGGTAAAATCTGAGTGCTGGAGAACTCCCTGTGTGGTCCAAATTGTAGCAAGCAATTTGCTACAGCTTAAACATTTTTTTAACACTGCAGCACTTCATGCAAAATATACTGTAGCAACTTGCTGCTACAGTTTAAAAGAAAGAAAATAGTTCTTACTTTTTTCTTTTCTTCTCTTTTTTTTTTATGTAAAGCCTGAGTGCTGTACCACTCCATGCAGAGTGTGCTACAATTTAAAAGATAAAAGTTTATTTTTTTTAACAAAAATGTGAGGAAGAAGGGTTGGGGGCAGGGCACAGAAACAGGATCTTACTGGGTCATGGGGCGGGGGGGAGCAGACCTTTTCTTTTCTTTTTCCCTCATCACTTGAAGAGCAGAGGGGGTGGGGTGCAATGCTGTGGGACTAGCACAGGGCACTAGCAGAACTGGAACTCACAGACATCAGTAACTGGTGCTCAAAATCATGTTAAAACTAATCTCTGAAAAGTATAATATAATCACATTTGGTAAACTATCTTTTTATCTGTCTTATCATACAAACAGCACTCCACTTCAAAATGAAAGTATGGTGAGAGATATTGAAACATGGGTAGATAATTCCCTTGCCTTTGGCCATCACAATGTAACACTGATTAGGAAATGTTTTTACCTGGTACAGATGATTGCAAACAGTATTTCATCTAGTTCCTAGGTAGTTCATAACCCTATGAATTCTGCTTTGATCAGACCTATCACTAAATACATTGCCCCTTTTGGGATGTATCTTACTAGGCATATCAGTCAACTAGAAATACCTCTAACTAAAAAGATCACATGATTAAAAGAGATACCAGGAGAGGCTAGAAGCATTGTCCTTTTATTATGTGTCCCATAGACTCCTTTGAGGTGACCTGTGTCTTGCTTTTCAAGACATTAGGGATTCATTAGTCCAAGTCCACTAACATTAAAACCCAGGATCTGAACCTGCTTCAGCAAATAAACAAACCGTGGTGGAGAGAGAGAGAGAGAGATTTGTCACATAATGGTTAACCCTTCTCTGGAACAAACTTACACTCCAAATTAAACAGTTTCTTCTTTCAAAAAAGACATCTGGATGAGTGACCACTAATTCACTTTTGGTATGTCTGGACGTCTGGTTTGTTGCTCCTTAAAAAAGGTGGTCGGGTCTAAGGGGGGGTACTGATCAGCTGAAAATGGCTAAAGGGCCCAGCTGGCTTATATTTGCTATGATTCTGTAAATTAGATGTGTGCAAAGTTGCATCATCATCATCATCATCATCACCAAACCCTTTTTCCCATTTCCTACATGGGGTCAGGGTGTTGTGTCAAATGTCGCCATCTGTCTCGATTCAGTGCCACTCTTCTACCTTCTTTGACACCTATGCCTGCCTGCCTCAGGTCATCTCTCACACAATCTATTCATCTCTTTGCTGGATTACCTTATTTCCTCTTATCTTCTTCCTCTCCGTCCCAAATTTTCTTCACCAGATTGTCTTCTCCTTTTTGCACACGTCAGAACCATTGTAATCTGTTCTGTTTGACCTTTTCTGCAATTGGAGCTACTTTGGCTTTGACAGTATGTTCTTATTTCTTTATCTGTCTGACAGGATGCATGTAAATGCAAAAAAATAAAAATAAAATGGTAAAAAGCAGAGTGAAACAGGGCAGGTCGTAGAGCCAAGGAAAGAATCTCATTAATGAAGTAAGCATGGGGGGGGGGTGTAAGACTGATAAAAAGAAAATTTACTGCATGTTCTACAAAAGTAGTATATAGTGTGAAACAAGTTTGCAAAGAAAATAATGCATGCAGGCAGATTAAGTGTTGAAACAGTGCACAGTGTGTAAGAAACTGAGACAGATAACTCATTCAAGCCTATAGTGCCTTTTTGTATACTTTCAGTTAACACCTACTTCATGTAGCATCCAGCCTTTTTTCTGTGTGACTTACTTAATGACTTACCAGCTAATAATAGGCAATATTGTAAAAAAACAAGGACTTATTAACAAAATCACACTAAAATTGTTAATCTACAGTGTTGTGTAGTAGAGAAGTTAATCACCATCTGCCACTTATTATTCATATTTCATAATTGTGAGACCTACATGCTATTGAGGGGTATGTGTGAAATTTCATGCTAACAGACAGGTAAATTCATTGCCAATGTCCATTCGTTTTACACTATACTGAAAGTAGTGCTGGTTGTTCATTAGTAATTATGAAAATAAGCAAAATGTCAAGATGTACTTATTCCTTCAAAAAACATGGCATTAAGTTGAAACCTTAGATAACTTGCACAATGTGAGCAATTTTCAGTGTCATTTATATTGGCAATTATACAATTAAGCATATGTTTTCATATTTCTGTAAATATCTCAATAAACATGTGCTCAAAGAGGAATTTCTTGCTGTCATGTGGAAGCTCATACCTGATTAACAAAAGTATTCTAACAATATACACACATCCTTGCATTCCAAAGCATTTTCTGAGAAATAAACATAAAAAGCATAAGATAAACAAATACAAATATTTTGTGAACAATAAAAGCCATTAAAACTGTACAAATAGCAATATTATCAGCTAGAAACCTTCTTTGCAGTGACACTACTGTCTTTCCGTAAATACTATAAATTATTGTAATGCACACAAACCCGAAATTATATTTTTATTAAACTTTCACAAACAAATTGTCATATCTTGGAAACTGCATAATCTAGGCATATGTTGACAGAACATTTTTTTGTTAACAAGACATACTCCGGGATTCATGAAGCTTGCGCCAGGTGCAGGCATAGCGTCAGCGATCTAACACCAAATATGGCCACTGAGCGATTCAGGTACAAGCTGTTTCCATGTGCATTACCTGCGTACGCTACGCCCGCACAACTCCTGAGCCTTGTATGCTAATTACCTCATGTGCAGCAGTGTAGCATGCAAATGAAGGTATGTAGTGGTTCAGGAAGTGGTGCAGGCATAGTGTAAGCAAGCAGAAATGTAAACTGTAGAAAACAGTTTACATTTTTGCAAACATGAAATCGGAGCCATGACAGCCAACCAAACACATGTATTATAATGTTAATATATGCCAATGGATAAATATGTATCCAGTGGCATAAAAAAATGTACAAAATATAAAATTAGCATTTAATATATATAGTCGCACTATCGTGACTTGGAAGCGCAGGGCAGCGGTGCGCAAAGGGGATCACAAGGAATATATAAAAATATAGAATACAACCGCAATTAAACACTTATCACGATTTCCCCATAATAGTCAAAGGCAGGCATGCTACACCATACTCATTGCACAAGGGTTGCTAAAGGGCAGTGACAGTGTTATGCGCTGTAGCTAGGAATTAGTAGGCAATGCCATGCAAATGAGAGGAGTAATAGTGAATCGCAGATTTCCCGCTGATGTAAGTATGCACAAAACAGTGTAGCGTTATAACACCGAGGTGAGCCCTTGAGATAAAGATGACATCAAGAGAGGGGTGTGTCGCCATTGCTGTAAGCACATTGGAGCATTGGTAAACTGGTCTGCCCCTAGCTAGGCAAAGCTGCAGGATAGGGGTGTGCCAAATTGCCCATAGCTATGCTTAGCTGAGAGTACACAAGGTATCCGAGTATGCATGTGAACGGAGATGAAAACGTGTGTAAAACCGGTAAATGGGTATGCACGTTGCTCACTGCAGCTGAAACAGGAAGGATATAGGAAAGAAATAAGGAAATGCTGCAGCAGTGAAATTGGAGAGCAAATGATTAATTAACATCTAAGAGCCTACAGTGGGCCATTGAGAACAGCTAACAAGGCTGCAAGCAGCTACCTGCAGAACACGGAAGGGGAGGGGCCGTA
This sequence comes from Protopterus annectens, assembly GCF_019279795.1. Classification (NCBI taxonomy): domain Eukaryota; kingdom Metazoa; phylum Chordata; order Ceratodontiformes; family Protopteridae; genus Protopterus; species Protopterus annectens. The sequence continues at coordinate 968,117,169 of NC_056748.1, forward strand.
TTGCAAAGAAAACAGCAAAGTGCCAAAGCAGAACAAAGTTGATATGCAGTATATCAGCTACAAGGCAAATTTGCCATGACTGGGTAGGGAAAGTACAAAAAAAAAGACGGCAGGTGGATGCATGCCTGATAATGGGAGGGGATCCAGGTCTAAAAGTGAATTAAAGGGCAACAGAGTAATTAAGGCAGGCAAGTAGATCTCCACAGTAAAGGTCCCACACTTGCAGTACTCATTGCAAAACCCATAATTAAGACACGTAGCAGCTGAAATAGTTCATACACACCCACTTACATCAGCAGCATCCATAACACAATACTATAAAGGTGGAATGCACCTCACACACATTTGTGTATTCCCATACACTCTGCACCAGTGGTGTATACAGATGGGGAACTTTTATCATGTACATGTTAGGGGCTGCCATAGCTTTGATCCACCAGCATGTGTTGGAGACTGAAGGTGGTGTGGGGGATTATGCACATGACCACCGCAGGCACCAGAGGAGGAGGAAAGTGTTCAGACCCAGGCTAACCTACCAGGGGCTACATGATCTGGAAATAGTAGAGTGTTACAGGGTGGACAGGGACACCCTACAGCAACTTGTGGAGCAGTGCCGGCCACGCCTCAGAGCCAGAACAAACAGAGGGGAATCCATCCCAGTGGCTACAAAGGTATGTGTAAATCTGAGAATACTAGCTACAGGTACCTTTCAAAGACCAGCTGGAGATATCATGGGCATCTCAAAGGCATCAGCATCCAGAGTTCCTGGATGCCATGTTACCACATGCCAATGAATACATATACTTCCCCCGAATGCAGGAGGAGTTGGCCAGCAATATGCTTCTCTTCCACTGTGTGGCAGAATACCCGGAGGTACTGGGTGCAATAGACTGCATGCACATACACATCAAGTCACCACCCGGTGAGCAGGGAAGGTGCAACATAAACCGCAAGGGATACCCCTCCATCAACTGCCAGGTCGTGTGCAATGCTCAGGGCATTATCATGGATGTGTGTACTGGCAGCTCTGGAAGCTATCACGACTCCCACATCTGGCATGCCTCACAGCTGTATCAGTTATTTGCCGGGGATGGACATCCCAAATGGCCACCTGGTGGGGGATGCTGGCTATGCACTGGAACCATGAATGATGACTCCCATCAGAAATGCACACACACCCATGCAGGAATGCCATAATGAGGCACACGCACAAACCAGAATCATCATAGAGCATGTGTTTGGGATGCTGAAATCACAGTTCCGTTGCTTGGACATATCTGGTAGAGACTTGCAGTACTCTCCAGGCACATGTGCCCACATCTTCATAGTGTGTGCCATGTTGCACAATATGGTCCTGCGGAAACAGCTGCAGCAGGGACAGAATGGTGAAGGCCCTCACAGCCCAACACCATTGCCAAGGGTCCCACAGGCACAGAAGTACTTAGACTATGAACACCCTGAGCCAGCCCCAGTAGGCAGATGGAGGGGTGCCCAGTATGCCTATGCCTTGGCAAAAAGGGAATGTATAGCACATACACTGACAGTGTAGGCACCTTGGGACTGACACCCTTCTCCACCTGCACACACAGTAAAAATGGATGGCACACACACAAGACTACCTGTAAATTGTCATTTATAGGCAGTCTACTGTGTGCATCCAACATAGGCAGCCCTCAACTATTGCACACACAACAGCCAGTGGCACAAGGTTAGTCAACACCTGAACAGTAAACTAAGCTATCAGCATATGCAGATACTGTATGTATAGATTCATAGGTAGGTACTTGACCAACTGCCAGAGGCCATTCATAAGGCCAGCCAAAATGTGTCAGTGTTTGCCACCCCACTGAGTCCCTCTGTGGAGCAGAGCCAATGGGGGGGATCCCTGGGGTGCATCTACTGTTCCATATCCACCCTTCAAGGTTTCTCTTGCAGAGTGTTAGTGAGGGGCTCCATAAAATGTAGTTAGGGATGTTGTTCCAAAGTATGGGGAGTGTCTGTGACAGGAAGCTGTCCCTCCAGCATCTTCCGGTTATTGTTGTGGCAAGGTCAGCTCACTACAGTGTGTGGCTCACTGTGACATGGATTCCCATAGGTGGAGCATATCCATCAAGCCAGAGTTCAACATGGCTGTGTTGGTCAGTGGATATCATCTCTGGGTAAACGAGATGCCACTGAGTAAAGCAGGAGTTTATTCAGTCCGGCTGCATAGGCCATATGTTGGAGGCCAGTATTCCCCTTGATGAGGTACATTTGAGGACCCCCCCCAGCTTTTAGACGTGTCCTCTGAGGTACATCCCACATGGATTATTATACCCTATGATGGGACTGATGAGTGATGAGTAAAGGGGCACTATAACCCCAGTATGTCAAGATGGGAATCCTTTAGTAGTCAGATGGCCTACATAGAAGGATGTCCTAACTACTGTGGAGATATGATTGTTACAGGGGAGATCACTATCTACCTTAGTCCCCAGATACCCCATTACCTCATCTGTATTAAAGTAGCTGCCACTCATGTGTTAATATGTGGGTGCCAATTCCACAATGGAATGACCATGCAGTTAGTGGCACTTGGCTAGAGGCCATATCAGTGGCACTCTGTGACGTTCTCTGTGAGGCCCCTTGAGGGATGTCCATGTCAGCTGGACTATCAGTCATGGCTCCCAGTTTGCAGTCATTGCCAAACATGGTCTGCCATAGTCCAACTGTGTTTGCCTGTGCATCTGAGATGTATATGCCAAACAGTAGGGCTCCCAGGACTGAGTCCTGTGGGACACTAGTCATGACTGTTCAAGAGTTGGACCTGGAGACCGCTAGTCATACCATGTGGGTTGTGTGTGTAAGCCCCTTGGCAACCCAACCTGTGATGTATGGGTGAATGTACAGACTGATGTGTTTATCAATAATACCTGAGTGGAGCATGGTGTCAAAAGCCTTAGTGAGGTCCAGGTAGTATGTGTGAACCACCTCCCCTGTCATCTAACGTCTTGGTAACTGTATGTAAGACGTAAAACAGGTTTAGTAGGCATGAACTGCAGTCAACCAAGCTGACCTGGGTTGGGTCACATGTCCGAAGGTTACCAATGTCATTGTCATTGTTAATAAGTGCCATGAGGATGCAAACCATACCATTGCAGACCAGGCTAGTCAGGCTTATGGGGTGGTAGTTACCATGGTCAGTTGTGATTTCCCCGTGATGGAGTGGAATAACCATTGCCACACGCCATTGTATGGGTATGTAGCCTGTGGAGAGGCTGAGGTAGGAATGCATAATTAGGCGGGGGGCAGGTTGTCATGTACAGTTTGCAAGATGCAATCTGGGTCAACATCACAGCCTCCATTGATGTTGTGTTCTGCTGTTAGAGAGGGCCATTTCCACCTGTGTGTCTCTGATGATTGGGATATTGTACCTTATGGGTAGTGTTGTGGGCTCTCTAGGGGGTGAAGTATGCACCGAATGTATCTGCAAGGATGTTGGTGATATCAGTAGGGTCAGTATATTTTGCACTATATTTCACCGGCACAGTGCAAATCTGTGTGTCACCACATAGATCCTTGACATAGCCAAAGAAGTCTTTGTGGTTATCTTTAGAATTCTTGCAGATTCACCTGCTGATGTTAGCCTTGGATGATGTCATGAGAGACCTACGTATCATACTAATAGTGGTCACAGATGTCTGCCCTTTGTGGGATTTGCTGTGTGTCTGGAACACTGTCCTACATCTGTAGTATAGCCTGTATATTGCAGAGGTCCACCAGACAGGTGTCCTTGTCTAGGAGGAGTGAGTCTTGGTTTAACAGTGATGGCACAATCCATACATCCATGTATGTGCTTATAGACTGCATTTGTAAATCTGTCTATATCTGGAGCAGTGTTTCCCCTTAGCATGGGGGCTGTGATACCCCCCCACCCCTGTCACTAGTTGTGTAAATTTAGCTGTAGGAAAGGTATACACTGTGGTATCTGTGGGGGGGGGGGCTGTTGCTAGGGTGTGGAAACAGTTCATGGTCAGATCTAATCAGTGACTGGTAAACCTCCACTGTGGTGCACCCGTTGCCCATGTTGGTGATGACCACATCTAATAGCTTCCACCCCATGTTAAGGAGGTTACCACCTGATACAGGGCATATGAGGTAATACATTCCAGGAAGCGCTGGTCTCGGAAGTGAGTACCAGAGTACGTTTCCCAGTTAATGGTATGGTAGTTGACATCAACCAATGCCAGGGTGTGTGTTGGGACTGTCGTGTTGTCCACTGTCTCCATGTAGGTGGAGGTCCTGGGTCATAGAGGATGATCCGTAGCAGGCCACATTCAACATTGCTGTTGTGGCTGATGTTAGCTACTCAAGGATGATCACAGAGGTATCATGCTGCCCCACTAACCTGGAGGTGTAGGTAGCCCTGATGAATATGGATACAGCCCCTCCATGTCTGTCAGTCCATGTTCCGTGGCTGAAATGTGTGGTATGGGTTGTAGTCTGGTAGTGCTGGTGTACTCTCAGGAGCCTTAAGACAGATTGCAGTTAATGCACAGATGTTGATGTCCATCTTGGGGAGTGCTGTGAGTGCATGCATGTTGTGATCACAACCCCTGATGTTGAGTAGCATAAACCACATTGAATCTGCTATTGTGCTGTTTATGGACCTGGTATTCACCTTCAGGACTCTCCTAAATAAGGCACCATGGGGGCACCAATAGCCTTGGCCAGTATTCCAAAGTGTAAGGTAGACACATAGGCTGGTATGGTATCATTGCATGCATGTTTCCCATCTGTGCTTGATTTTCATTTCCCCTGTAGGTAACCTAGTGGTAAGCAATAGAAAGCCTTAACCTTATACAAGTCTTCTAGCTTCCAAGATAGGCATTTGGAGAGACTAAGTATCAGTGTTCTGTATGTTCGTGCTGTACTCAACTGTTTCCTGACTACATGGTGAGTTCACACTGTATATTTTGATCTGAAGGTCTGTTTATTCGCATATTATGACTGTCATGGCCTGCACGTTAGAGGTGCACAGATAGCCTACTATCTATCTGCCCAAGGGCAATTAGAAACATAGCAACAGTGTGTTGGCCTTCCCTGCACCATTGATGAAGTAACTGAGCCTCTGTCAAGCATAGCCAATGAAGCAATCCCAGGCAGAGTTGCAGGAAGCTGTTGAAGACTGGGGTTGTGGAGGGTGATAGGGGCACTTAGTGATCTAAAGAGGGCATGTTAATGTGGCAATTCAACACCATTCAATTCCCCTAACAGGTCTTGAAGCTATCAAACTGGACAGGCTCCCTCACCACCTGGCTGTATGGTTCTGGAAAACATGAACCCAGGGGTGTATATTCTGTTACCCATTCACACAACAAGGTTTCCCTTGAAGTGTGTCAGTGAGGGGCTATGCCTAATGTAGTAGGAATGTAATGTATTGTCTCACAGTACATTTGTTATATGTTGTTATTTCAAGAGTAAGTGAAGCTCAGTGGGTTTGGGCGCCTCCGCCCTTTGCTTAGCCTAGCTTACACATAGAAACCATCTAAATAGGAAATAGTCAGAAGCAACGTTAATGTCAGCAGTGTAATGGTTACAGCATCTGGATAGTATCTGTGCATTCGAGGTTACAATCCCAATAAAGGCAGGGATGTTTATCATGTGCAAAAGTATACCTTCACCACAGCTTGCATATATAGGTAGTAATCGTCTGTATGATAAACATTTGACTCACCCATATAAACCCATGTGTGCAGGAGAATACAGTCAACAGAGAATGTAATGTCATGACAACACATAGTGAGATGTTACGTCATTGACATGTATATATCTGGAGTAGTTAGTGGATGTGGCCGTGTTTGCATGCCCAGATTATATGTCACAATGTTTGTTTAACTGTGTTTAACCACTGCTATAATGTCATACAAACACTGCTAAACATGCTTACAACTGCGTAAATTAGCCTTACTCTGCAGTAAACATTCGTAAAGCATCACAGGTGTCAAACCCTGGACCATGCACACAATAGTCATGGGACCTACCCTAAGCCATCCAAGGTGTACACATGTTTCATGGTCCTGAGACTACACCTTTTATCATATGCATTTCACTGTAATGATCACAAATGGGACAGTGGCCTTGTGAACATATGTTCAGGACATTGTACTGTACTGTAGTTTGTGAACCAACACATTCCAGTCTACAGATGTATTACTGTTCCAAACTAATACGAAATATATATATATATATATATATATATATATATATATATATATACATACACATATATATCTATATATATGTCAGTAATGTCTGCACACACACACACACATATATACATATATATATATATATATATATATATATATATATATATATATATATATATATATCTGTATATATTATACAGTTACAGCAATAGCCATATATATAAGCATCTATGAACACACTTCGTGACACAGAAGCACTCCAAAGGAATTGGAGTGTACACAAAACACATGCAGCTCTGGTATCAACAATTAATATTAACCTAAGTCACCATAGAAGGGGTGGTTGTTGTGTATGTGAAGATTGGGGTGGGGAGGAATGATGGGTAATGCAATCATGCATCAGGGATGGCCTGGGTCAGATGTCCAATAAGTGAACTGGAGGGGCATATATGGAGTATGGGGACAATATAAAAAGGACACAAAGCAAGAATCATACTCATTCATAATACACCCCGTCATGTCACATTGCAACACCTACTTTCACAAACATATGAACATTAACATGTATCAGACATATGTACACCAACTGATTGTCACATATGTTGTCAGTAGTGAGGAATGTCTGTAGTACAATGTATATTCTAAGCACCATAACATTTGTGCATATCTCAGATGCCGTAGTGGTAAGGTCAGTGACTGTGGTGTTCATGATCCTGGGTTCAAGTCCTGCAAGGGCTGTTAGGTTATTTTGAGGGCCAGAATAAGGGCTTTTGGATGCAGGTAGATTAAAGCACTCTTAAGCAGTTGTAAGCAGGTTTCCTTGTGTTTGTGTGACAGTAAACGGCATTTTTTACGGATTTTCAAATTTGGTGTGTAGATCCCTGGCTCCTTCTTGTGTAGCAGATAGGTTTTGTCTTTTTTATCATTAACCTGGCCAGACTGACACATATGCAGAAGTATTAGGTACAGACAAACCCTGCACAAGTAGCAATGTTCAGAAATATAACAGCAGTACTCACATTTAGACCAACTCCTCTAGGCATTTCACACAATCTATTACTATTCATCTCAATATAGCTGTTGCAATGGATTCCAAAAAACCCTCCATGCTGTCTTCCTCACAAGTAAGGCAAAGAGACAATGTCCAAGTGGAGTATTCAATTATACTCCACTGTAGCCATGGTACTGGGTAAGGCAGTAGCAGCGCAGCTGATGTGCAGGTAATTAGCTACTTAGGAACACCAATTGGCCATCGGTATAGCACATGTTACTGATCTTTAACTATAAAAGGTTGCCTTGTCACACATTCAAACCATCTGTATCTACCTGTAGGACAGTACAAAACATGAAAAGATGAACTGAAAATGAGTAGTACACTAGTTAATAACACCTCCAATTACTAAGACGGTATGTACAACATGTAGTATGTCTGTGTATGTAGTATCTGTACTGTAAGAATTACAGTGTAATCAATGCATATAGTGGAAATAGCTATCTTGTAGTGATGTATTGTTGAGCAGTAGTAATGCTTGTAGTATTCTATGTGTGTACTGCTGTAGGTCACACGGCACACTCCACATACACCACAAGGGATGCTATGGGCTTGGAACCCACCATTCTGCTTCCAGCCACTGTCAGTGTCAGGATTGATCCAACAAGTATGTGCTATAACAGAGGATAGTATATGTTGTTATATTGTAACAGTCGACATATGTATGGGTGTAGAAGTAAGATGAACATGTTAAAGGTGTGCTTACCGTGCAAATATGGTGTGCATTGTGGGATATTGTGCTAATAACTGTGCAATGTACAGTAGTCTAGGCAGATCTGTATTCTATTCTACATAGCAGTTCTGTTAATGTTATGCAAACAGTAGTTATGTCTATTTGCAATTAAAATACTCAATGGCAGGATACATAGCATTAGTATTCATCTGACAGGTTAGCAGCATGATAGCAAAGATAACTGGAAGTGCCAGGTGTGCACATAACACATGTAATATCCACCTCTCTACTATTGTTTGCAAGCAGTAACAGCTGTGCATGTGTACATGTTATGCAAATGTGTAGCGACCCTTGTTACAGGGCTGGGCCAAATGGCTATGTGCACACCTACATAGAGTGGATATTGAGAGTACAGACACACTGGTCGAACTACCAGGTTTGTGTAGCCCAACCTAACAGCCACCTGCACATACTGTATGTAAGGTAGTGCACAGCACTGGTAATGAAACAGGTTGCACATCATCTTCAACTCCAGTGTAACATCTGCAGTAGGAGTGTAAGATGTAGGAGACAGCTGCCATGTGTAATAGCCACATCATAGGTGATGGCTCACACTATCATATTATATCCTGATTATGTTGATAGTGGCATCAGAGCCTATTGATACATGACTCTGTTAGGGAAGTGGGTGTCTGTGCCCAACAGAGCTCATGGTCCTGGTTGATATGTGAGTATATACCCAGAGAAGGAAACAGACCTGTAGACACATACATCATCTGTAATCAACTAACAGAATGTGATGTGCTCCTCAGAGGAGGTTTTCTGCCAAGGGTAGCTACACTGTGTCCATAATAGCCAGTGTTGTCACGTCCATAACACAAATAATTACATGTGAGCATCACTGTCTAAAACATCTTCATAGGCAATACGTAAACTAAAGACAATACTTGTACTTGTAGTACTGACTGCTCATACAGGCATGTCCACTAGTCAGCTACTGGTGTCTCCTAATGTGAGCTTTGTGTATGTGGCCATCCTGGGGGAATGTAATCTCTATGCCATGTACACTGCCAGACCCACCTAACACCATGCCCCACACATTGTCTGGGATGCAGCTACAGGGGTAAGCTGGACGGCAGCTCAGTCTACAGCCATGACTGGTCTGGGCAGTCATGAGGTGTAGGTTAACACATGCAGCTCATCAACACAACCAACACATACCCTTACCAGAACACAGTAAGGACACCCACACACACTACCAGAAATCACACACATTCACAGGCACATCTAAGTATCTGGCCAAACAAGCGACCCCCCCCAAGCAGGAAGAGACAGACACTGATATACACAAACTTCATGACATAGTTTGCATAATTGTGTCACACCTCTGAACACATGACTGGAAACATGCCCAACAGTACTCATTTGTTAGGGCAAACTCTAGCACTATGTTAAACACCGACCTATATGAGGGCATACATACTGTCAGCTGCCTGTCTGACATGATTAGCCACATACTCATACACTCTGACCACCTATTGATCTATACACATGGCTATGGCATATTCCATGTTGTTGTGCAGGACCCATGATACAGTAGCCTGGACAGCATGGAAACACATGTAGGAACTGTCAGGTCTTGTAGGCCATGCAGGTATGTCCCAAGGCCTGGGTCGCATTCTGACACTGATCACAATGATACTGCAGTACAGGGACAAAAGGATTGTATTCCACAATTGTGTAGTGTAGTGGTGCATGTCGCAGGGTATCCAGTATCTGTTGTCCTGGAATAACATGGTTGACAGATCATGATGCTTTGCCAGACAGGGCCTGCACCTGTCACCCCTGGGAATCTGGATACAGCCTAGGGCTCATGCTTCCCCTATAGTGCCTTCATCATGCATGGTTCAGGTGAGGGTCCACAGCAGTTACAGGGACAGCCAAGCAATAAACTGCGGGTCTCGCTATACAATGATACATGTCATAAACACTATATGGACACACATATGTCAATCCCTAACATGGAGAACATATTTGTGCAGTGGCTGAGACATGTTTCAATGCTCCGGAGAACACACCTGCATGACCATGTTATAACACATACATCACCTTTTGCCCATTATCCTTTATTGGAACACACGGGCTGTAGGTGTGTCCATATTCCTGAAGGATATGTACACCCCCACGCTAATTGCACTTGCATAACATCAGATGCATTATGCTGAGCAACTACCTTTGTGCCACAGTGGAATTCAACATGCACCTTGAGACAGATCACCCACCAGGCCGCTGACTTCAACTGCCATAATGTGCTGTAATGGGGAAGAATAGGTCTGAGACAGAACCATACTATTGGCTACTCTCAACTATTCCATTATGAACTGTGAAGACTCCTCATGTACCAACACCTGTGCTCAATGCATGTTGGATTCCATCAACCCCACTGACCTGGATCACAGTAGTCACACAAACAGGGCTAACAGTATGCTACACATAGTTAGTCTCTAATGCCAATGTTATGTTCCCTAAGAGCAGAGTGGTGAGTGCCATGGCACCCATGCAGATGGACAATGCATATGCAAATGCTGAATACTACACAAATGAACCTTAAACAGTCACATATGTGCAGTGATTTTGCCAGTGAAACAGAACCAGGAGTCAACCCAACACAAACAAGTAGGCAAACTGGTGGTACCATGCTTTAAACTTTACTACAGAAGGTAGTAACTGTTGCAAGAGTAAACACACGTGAGTGTAGGTGATCCCTTGTCAGCCTCAGTAAGATGCAAATACACCATATGAAACCATGCAAAGCTACCGTGAAACCAATCAGCCACATATTATGAGGCCAAGCACAGAGCATTCTATAACTGTGTCTTTAATCGTAATGGCAATGACAAGACCTGCCTTGCTGCACAGCACTATGGCATAGGAAGTACTGCACCTACAGAAATAGCACCCGCTCATCCTGATAGGGTCTCGGAGAACCTAAACCCACTCCCACCCCTCCACCCCCAACAGGTACACTTAGTAATATATACATGTACACTACAGGGCCCCTGTACTAATGACTATGCAGGTACAAGCTGCACTCTCTAATGCCATACATACAGCTTTCATGGGACCTGTAACCATCCAAGGGTGTATCCTACACAAATGCAAGAACATTCAGCTATCCACATACTCATCATGTTCAATCATAGCTCCATGTCAGGCTGTGTACATACTGAATGGTGCACAGCAACAGTTATCACACCCCACAAAGGGGGAGACACCACTGATAATGGGACATAGTGCACAACTACCCTGTTGAGTCTGGTCTGTACGACCAGGAACCGTGGTCAATGTAATTGATATACTCGGTACAGATGTAGATGACAGTAGGGTTGATTCACACTGCATATCATGACCTTGCCAGGTCATAGGACACCATCACCCATACTGTGTTCCAGCTACACTCATTAAACTAGGTGTATATACCTATGTCACAGGAGTGGTTGGCAACTGGACTGTTGGCAGAACCCACACTACAGAAGGTGTCTGACAAATGCACGCACATCAAACCAGTGCCAGCCACAGTAATACAGTGGTCATTCCTGGTACACCCCCTCTTTGGTATCTATACCACATAGACTAACACAGAAGGTATCAGCCTATGTCTGCAAATGACTATGAACTAGGAGCAAAGGTTGACTCATTGTGTTCAATGTTCAATGTTCAACATACAGAAGGGCCTTAGTGTGTCAGATGTGTGGTGTGTGATGTATGGCCACATTCTGACAGCTAAGTATTGCATTGTCATCCCCTATGTTACAAACCCTGTACCCATTAACTACCACCTAGGCAGCGGTCAACATAATGGCAACTGTGTGTATGAGATGCAGCTGGACAGTACTTCCCTTTGATAGTTACATCACCACAAAAGACAGGTAGTCATATGTGGCACCCCTAATCATGACAGGGTGCCAACCAGGAATATAGAGATAACTGCTCAGCCATACTCAACACCCATGTGGCCCATAATAGATCACATATTTCCTTTAAGGGTTATTGCCCATGTGTAGATGGTCTACACTGCCCTTCATAATCCTTAGCTGCACTATGTAGCATGCAGCCTACCCTGAATATAGCCAGGTCCAACCCAGAGGTATTGGACATGCTACACTTAACACATCCTGATCCCAAATATACACATACGTCATGGACATCCGCCTTTCTAGTACAAGGATCACAACATGCCTGAGAGATCCCTGTCCCAGACACTTAACATACTCTTGCCATACTATGCATCCCTGTCCAGCGAAGCTGCACATCGCCCCTCTCTGTGACATGGTGTGATGACCGCATGCCAAATATATCAGTAACCATGTGTATCAGTTCTGTGGCACTGCTTGAACTGGCCAGTGAATATTACCTGTCTGTTGGCTACAGCTAGGTAACCTGTCTGCCTACGCTCATAAATGGCACAGGGCATATAGCCTACCACAGCACTATGACCATACATGCCATAGTTGATATCAAACCCTGCAAATACCATCAGGCTAGCTATTGTCCCATGTGTTAGACATGCGCAACACAGGCAATACATGGTAGGATGCTACACAGCTGTACAGTGCCATGCAGATGTATATGACA
>NC_056748.1:968130218-968300218 GCF_019279795.1 Protopterus annectens
TTTAAAACAATTAAAGATCAATCATGACAAACAGAACTGTCTGTAAGACAGTAAGTTTTTACCCTACCATCGTCCCCATGGTGAACATATGAAAATGCACAGCCACATACCTTTAATGTTTTTACTACTGATACCCCAACATGTTGTAACAGCTCTAGATTAACACATTTAATACCCCTCCCCATAAACATATAACAGTGTTCTCTTCCATACACTGACCTCCAGACTTGGCCAGGGCTCAGATGTTTTGGCTCAATCAGAAGTTCTCATATGGACCCTACCCCACAATTTGTGTGGGAGTCTGCCAACATTACTGGAATGACAGAGAATACAAGCACTAAATAATGATAGGTAATACTAACAACCACTTATTGCAGGACATCTGGACAAAGCCTGGTATATAGGTGGAGGACAGAGGCTGAAACACAGGGCCATATTTGAAATATTGCTGTTATACACTGTTAAAGTTGCTGGTGTTACAGAATTGGTTGCAACATACCTCAAGCCCAGTGTGGAATATGAAGTCAGAAACACAAATGGATGTGCCATGTACTGATAGCAATCAACGGAGAGAATGACACTGATATGTCAGAGACAAGTCCTGTGTGGTGAACAGACAAGACATAACAGCCAATCCTCTGGACATCATGTGGATAGGCCCACAGTTGAAAGCTATGCAGATAGACTGCATTTCATGCAAAACTAACATGTACCCACAAACCCTGTAAAACTAGCAGTATTCAATGCATATAACAAAGCACACTTTCACACACTGGTCTCCAGGTCTTAAACCTTATACAAACATGTAGTTGGCCTGTGTCCGCAAGTCCTGTTGTAAGAGGTATTGCTATCTGCTGTCTGTAACACTGTTGCCCACACACTGGAAGGATTTCTTTCATACAAGAAAGGTAAAGGGTCAATGTCCATATGATGTAGTCATTTATAGTAGTGGGTTGCTATGACATTCGCTATTGGAAGAACTATTAACAGCTGGCTGCAATGCAATTAGCAAGTGGGGAACACCAATTGATGCAAGATGTCATCACTCCGATCACGAGCATCACCCACAAAAGCCATACAGCAACCTATCTAAACCAGCTCAATCCCTGTATGTAGGAGAGAGAAATAAAAAATAAATAAGAAATAATAATAAAACAAAATACTATAAAAATAAACCAAACAAGGAAAACATCCAACTGGTACACAGAAGAGAGTTAATAATAATAAACATGCACACAGAAACATGTCAGCATGTAATTGAATGTAGTACTTGGTCTGTAATAATGGATAGATGATAAAGTTGAAAGATTTATATGTGCCATCAAGACTTGCCAATGATATCTCGATGAATAACTGCTATGGACATAGTATCTGGCCCTTTGGGCTTACCTGTCAGCTGTGCAGATTTGCACAGAATGCTCAATATTTAAGCTTCATTGTAGTGTTTGTTCTTAATTCCAATCAAACATGTATATTAGTCTGGCAAATAGCTGAACATGATGCAATGAAGTCATGATAGACACATGAGTTTCAGACCACCTTCAGAATAGTCATGGTACGTGAAATGTATGGTACACAACCTCATAGGTTTGTAATAGGTATATCTATGATCTGGTCCCTCATATTTCCCTCCCCACGTTAGGCTGTGTCCACATGTGACGCTGTGTTTTCGTAGCAAGGCAGAACACCAGCTGTGGAGAAGTTGAAGTTGGAGAGTGTGATCCGATGTTCGAATACCCATATATATATATATATATATATGTGTGTGTGTGTGTGTGTGTGTGTGTGTGTGTGTGTGTGTGTGTGTGTGTGTGTGTGTATATATATATACCAGCACACACACACACACACACACACACACACACACACACACACACACACACACACACACACACACACACACACATATATATATATATATATATAAATATATGTATATATATCTATATATGTATATATATATATATATATATATAAGACCAGCGACCGTGATACTGTTATCTGGCTAGACTTTTACGCCGTCTATTTACTGCCCCTCAAAAGACATGTTCATATGAGCAAATCATTTTTCACTTCCTTTACAGGGTTAGCCCAGGTCATTTACCCATTGTTCTTCTGTCAACAACAGCTGTGTGCATTACAACCGCAGCCGCTGCTGCCCCTATGTAAACTGCAGTTGTAATGTTAATGAAAATGCACACAGCACCCGTTTGTTCGTTAATTTCTATTGAAAGCGAACTGCTGTTAATTTAAATGGCCTGCTAGAAACTGGTAATGTATATAAAGTTGAAGTGAAATGGTTGCTCATACTTATGAAACATGTCTCTTCGGTTGAAGTCTCTTGATAATAACAAGACCTAAAGCCGCCAAAGTTCTACAAGAGTTGTTGGTGTTATTTATCATTTTATTGAATAAGCCATTGTCAATGTTCATTTTTTAGTTAAAGTTTTCCTTCGCTCTCAATTTTTTGAGAGCAAGTGTTACCTTATATATATATATATATATATATATATATATATGTTGTTGCTATCTATATATATACATTTTCTCTATAATACAAATGACTGTGCTGCATGGATATGTTTGAGAACACATCACACATATCTGCAGCTCAGATGGCTTATTGTAAATTACAAAGCTATGGTGTGTAGGGTCGTGGGTTAGACACCTGCAAGGGCTGATAATTTATTTGCTGGCCAGAGCAAGGGCTGCTGGACACAGAGTGATTAAGGCACTGAGGAAGTTCCAGTAGGAAAGAAAGCACTATACTCCGTGAAACATGTCTGTTTTTACAAATAAATTGAATTTTTGCAAGTATTTTGGTTCCATTGTGGGCTGGTGTTCCATTGCTCCATTGCTGCTACTTTGGTTCATCTTTCTTCTACAGTGTGTCATATGTGAGGTTATTGTTCATCTGTAAAGTATCTTCATGCATATGTCAGATAACATAGTCTGTTGCTGCAGTGTAGTAATGAACAGATGTGCATACTCTAGTATCAGGGTTTGTACTGTTGATGTACTGGAAATGTTGCTCCCACTCCTATACCAATGCCACAGGTGTGGCTACCGACACGCATATCTCTCGTCAACCATGTAGGTCCCTCTGGCATACAACTGGGGCAGCAGCCTGTAGCTGGTGAATATGGAGTTGTTTTGTTCAGTTTGCCATCACACCGGCCATGTAATGTTGGCCATGGTACTCGCAATGCACACACGCAATCACACACATACCATAATGCATGTGCCATGTTCACTTATTGTTGCTGTTAACTGCACCCTCATCACAGTAGTCACCATGGTGGCATATCTGAAGGCATGGGAGTCCTGCAGTATAACTAACAACCTGTCAGTGCACGGCGTGTGGACAGAAATGAACATAATGGTGGGAAAATGGCTCACAGTAGGGAAATGTCTGAAACATTACTCCTTATACAGTGGTTGCCAACAGTGTTTTACACCACGACACAATGGTAACTGTTACAGATCTACACACAATGGCATACATAATACTACATTCTACACCTTTACACAACCTGTAATGTGATCCTAACATGAGCAATGGATGTGTAATATGGAATCCTCATAAATGGACAACAACACGGGAATACATACTTTAACAAACACTGAAGCATATGTGTGCACACACTCAAATAACATGGGTTGTGGAAGCAGCTTTTGGAGGTACTGACAGCATTCTCACTCTTCTGAGTACACACTTCTTCCATCAAGTACAGGGCCTCAACAAGTCAACACTGAGTAATGTCTGTTGTCCAGGAAGTATGTCCAAGACATTTGCCCACTACCTGCAACAGAGAGGGGCAGCCATGGTTTTTTGCAATATTTACAAACCATGGAATGGATCCCATATCCAAAAGCAGAAAATTTTAGAGTGAGACGAGTTTTACCTCACCATTACATAAGGGCCATGGCAAACAGTGCAGACAGTCATGTATGTGACTATGGTCAACATTAATGTAGAAAATAAAGAGATGTCCATCCAAGACAGATGACAACACATGTTGCACCTAGTCATGGAGGTTTCCCAGAAACATGCAGCAATGACTGAGGACTTGCAAGAATATCTAGCAGTACTGACTGTGCAGTGTCTGTGGTCAACAATTGCTGACTCTGCAGAAGTATGTCCTATGGATTGGGTAATCATATGGAAGAGTTGTTCCACAGAAACATCACTAGGCTCTACAGGCAGCATATGCATAACACCAAGTCTCCAAAAGCATGTTCCAATGTGTAATGGTGGTATCAGAGACCAAGGTTGAAACCTACAGACAGTATTAATAAAGAAGCATGTGGTGTACAACACCTCACTCCACCTCAGGCCCATCATCCCCCTATCTGTACCTTGCTGGTACCAGGTATACCATTAGGGTTTGCTGCTTCATTAGCAGGAACTAGTCTGGTAAACATGGTGTTCTGAATCTGGGAACACTGCAAATAACATTCATGCGTGCTCCATACTTGTCAAGCATCTGCACAAAGCTGGAGGATGGGGAGGTGTCATCAGAAACACAGCAGTGAACTGGAAGTTATTAATCCAGTTAATGCTAAGAATGGCTGTATCTGGAACACAGTCAAGATCATGAATTGTGCCAGATGATAACCCTGACTCATTGTTAATAGTGAAGGCACTGTGTACTTCAAGGGTTGGTGCAACATAAGCTGTCCTTGCAATCCAGCAGAGTTGGGGGACATTTGTAGGGTGGAGTGACAAAATAATGGCAAGTGAATATGGGCCATGCTAGTATACCCCTTCCAGGAATAGTGACTGCTGTATTTCACTTAACAGGTGCTGCAACAAACCATCATGTTAATGGTATGCACACTTATGCAACCCACATATTGTATGCATCTTAATCAGCATCTGTACAACTAACACATTTGTTAGATACTGAAATTGATTGCACAGGTTATATGTCACATATCAGGTGTGTGTAATGTTAACATATGCAGTTGTGTGGCCCCATTGCATATCATGGAATAGGCTGGCATGTCAATAAGGGTCTGTACACTTCTCATAGCCACAGTAAGCTTTTTAGGTTGTAGGTATGCGCTGCCAAACACAGGTGAGCCATATGAGCAACAGAGCAACATAACCGCCACTATATACAATATTCAGCAATGGTGTGCAATTACGAGGCATGGTGCACAGTACATGCCAGGGTGCAGAACAGGTGCACAGCAATAATGTGTACATGGGTGGAGTGTGTTCCAGGGGAAGGAGCATCACCTACTAACATAGCTCATGCATCACAGAGCTGTATAATGTTGGTAACAAGGATTGAGAGGCTGCAGTATGCTGTTGAGTGCCATATGTCATGCATGTTGACTGTTTGCAATGGGAGGTCTGTAACATCTTGTGCCACCTCACCTGTAAGTGTGGTGTGTGTGTGTGTGTGTGTGTGTGTGTGTGTGTGTGTGTGTGTGTGTGTATGGGAGTGTGTGTAGAGGTAAGCAATTACGTACAGGTCATAAATACCATGTTTTTTGTTTTCCCTCACAGGTATGGTGGTCAGGGTCCTTCTGTAAACTGATGTTAATAATGTCCATACAGACTTGACAATTATGATAGGTATGGTAAGGCACAGGCAGAATTGTTAGGGGATGAAGTTGGTGCCATCGTGGTTGACATCCCATCTTTCTTTATTCCTCACTCCTAATCCCTGCACACACAGTCGCAATGGTTACACATACCCCATCACCAGTGGACACAGATGTGACAGTTGGCAGGTGGTGGTATGGGACAGACAGTGGTGACTATGGCAAGTGTGTCTGTAAACAGCAGCGCCATAGCTGGATGACCGGCCAGTCGCGCCACAAGCAGATGTACAGGGGAGCAAGCTGAGGAGGGCTGCTGGCCATCATGCCCTGGCAGAAGTGTTCACAAGAGAGTCAGCTTCAGATGCATGCGTTTCAGGTCATCATGGAGGCAGTTATACACATGGAACGTTATACCACACAGAGTCTGAAGCTCTAGAGGGCTACTCATTCTGCTGTACTTGACTACATCCGTGATCTTACAGGTGCTGACCGTTATTTTTCAGAGGCCCTGGATAGACCATTGGGTGAGATGGTGTGAACCCTCGACCGTGCAATGTCTGTGTTAGACAGCCACATGGACATAGGTCAACAACACAAACAGGTGAGGTCTATGTGGGATGTGTACCACAGCCGCCTCCCATAGTGTGGCAGCACTGTACTGCAGGGGGTGCTGTCCACACCACAACACAGCAGGCCACATGCACGTGGTCCTGGCTGGTCCCAACAGGGACACAGATCCAGCGTACATTTGTCATCATCAGGGGGAGCAGCACCTGGCCTGGGTTTCCACCTGGTAGTGCCTGTGGACAATTTTATTACATTGTGTTCTCGCGTCCATGGTCGGACATGGTAAGCTGCACACCCTGCCATGTACGGCGTTTGGTATGCCAACTGTGTGCATACATACACACTTCCATCACCAACACACAGTTAGCACTTAAATATCTACACACACCACATCTGCACAAGCCCATTTGATAACAAAACCCCTAACACACAAACATGATGTCAACTAAATGGCCAGCCTAGGCTCTGGCAAACCCACAACACACCCTGTGCATATGATGATACCTGTGCCACATCCCTGTCATCCATATCATTGATGCTGGGAAATGATGATATGGTTCTGATGCACAGGGTGAATGTACTGAGGTTTAGCAATGTAATGCTGGTAACATGTTTTCAGTGGAAAGTTTAATGCTTACATGTCAGGATGTGTAAATGTCCAGCCATGATGCATTATTGCTGTTATTAACTCTGACTGATTGTGGTCTCCATAATGTATTCTGTTTGTGTTCTAGGTGTCTATCTGTCAGCAGGATGTTCAGTCCTTCCTACAAGGGGTATGGCACTGTGATGACACATTGACTGTGTCATATCCTGGGTACAGCTGAACACAAGTAACAGGTCTGTATAACAGTTACTGCATGTGCCACATGGCTGATAAGTCTGAGGGGTGCATACAGGTAAGTGCATGGTGGCTGATGTCAGCAGCCCTTCTACAGTGGACAATGGTAAGTGTACTGGGTGGCACACAGCAAATATTTGTGAATTACACACACACAGAGGCTTTGGTGTTGATTCATACACAGAGACTACTGTACACATGGATGTACATAATTTTGCAGTGAACTCATTTTAGCCTATGAAATTCCACAAGACAAAATAGGCAAAACATCAAATCAGTAAATAATCAGTCTGCCAGTTTAATATCATTGACAATGGTACTGGCAGGGTATATGTCCTCTTCCCCAATGTAGTGCAATCCTGTAGTTGGTAGACATAGGTGTGCTGGTGGGGTGGCACAGCCCTCTACTTTGGAGGGTGTGGGGTGGTGTAGAACCACACATACCCTGGGATTCATGAAGCTCCATGCAAGAATAAGACTATTCTTGCATGGAGTGGTTTGTGTCCGTTTAGAACAGCACTTCGCCTTGCATATGCATGAAGGCACACTGCTGTTTAATCTAAACAGACATGAACCATGAACAAGTACAGGGGACATATGTCAGCAGTGCCTGCACATGTAACACACCCCTTCACTCAGAAAGTGCCATACAGCACTTTGTGACACAGATGAGGGACAATGTACATAATATTAGAGCCTGGCTCTAATATTATGTACTAAACCAGTGTCGGCAGACACAGAAATGTACATAGCTAACATTTCAGTGTCTGTGGACACAGAAATAAAAACAAAACAAAACACAAACACACCTAGAAGGCAGCAGCCTTCAAGTGCATACCCTTGAATGCATGCACTCTTGCCCTACATGCATGGAAGCAGTAAGGCAAGAGAAAAGCAATAAAAATACAAAAATGTTTTTTTCATTAAATAAATCAGAAATTTAAGCGGTGCACAGCTTGTTTGTGCAGCGTGCCGCTATGCTTCGTCTGGCTGAAATCCTGAAAATGATAGACAAGTGCTACTGTGATAGAAAATGTCATCAAGCTGCTGTAGCATAGTGGTATTGCCATGGTCTAGCATGTCGAACATGCTTGGTTTGAATCCTGCCTCTGCCAATTTATTTAATAAACTTTTAAGGAATTTGAATGATAGATGTTAATCATATGGTTCACATATAGCACAGTAGGGGTGGGAATATGTAAAATATAAATGTAAAGAATACTTTATAAATTTAATAAAAAAATAGATTTAAGTAATGCTTTGCTCATCTGTGCTTATCTGGTTTAAGCATTGCTATGCGGACTTGCTCAGAGCTAAGCATAGTTCAGCATTTTAAAACTGGCCAATCAAAAAAAAATGTGGGGGAAAACTGCCCTATTTAAACCACACAGGTGGGAATACAGCAATAACCATTTGGGATTGCTCACAGCAGGACCAAAATGTCTGGTGTGGATGAAGGTGTTCACTTCTGAGCACAACGTTGGGGTATCCAGGAGTCCAGGCTCATGGTTGGACTCCTAGTAAAAAAATCATGATGCCAGGCTGCTGCAGGGCCAGTACTAGAGCTCCCAGTACAAAGCGAAGGCCTGGGACCAGCTTGCACGTGATCGCACCAGTGCCACTGGCATACACCAGACTGGTGAGCAGGTACGTCACCACCATAATGACCTAAAGTGGAAGAGGGGTGCACTCTTGGAACAGTGAATCCAAGAACATGTATATCACATTGACAAACAGAACTGTCTGTAAGACAGTAAGCTTTACCCTACCACTGTCCCCATGGCGAAACCTATGAAAATGTACAGCCATATACCTTAATGCTTCTTACTACTGATATCCCTAACATGTTGTAACAGCCTAGGTTAAAAATATTTAATACACCTCCCCCATAAAATGTCTTACAAGGACATATAACAGTGTTCTCCATACACTGACCTCCGGACTGCACAGGGTCACAGATGTTTTGCCCAACTGTAGCCTCATATATATGGACCCTACCCCACAATTTGTGTGGGAGTCCACAACATTACTGGAATGATAGTAGGAATACAAGCACTAAATAATGATAGGCAATTACCAACCAACCTCTTATTGCAGGACATCTGGACAAAGCCTGGTATATAGATGGAGGACAGAGGCTGAAACAGAGGACCATATTTGAAATATTGCTGTTATACACTGGTAAAGTTGCTGGTGTTACAGACTTGGTTGCAACATACCCTTACTCAGGAATATGAAGTCAGAAACACAAATGGATGTGCCATGTACTGACAGCAATCAACGGAGAGAATGGCACTGATATGTCAGAGACAAGTCCTGTGTGGTGAACAGACAAGACATAACAGCCAATCCTCTGGACATCCTTTGGATAGGCCCACAGTTGAGAGCTATGCAGACAGACTGCATTTCATGCAAAACTAACATGTACCTCAAACCCTGTAAAACTAGCAGTATTCAATGCATATAACAGCAATACTCACACACTGTCCCTAGGTCTGGAACCTTATACAAACATGTAGTTGGCCTGTGTCCGCAAGTCTTGTTGTAAGAGGTATTGCTATCTGCTGTCTGTAACACTGTTGCCCACACACATGAAGGATTTCTTCCATACAGGAAAGGTACAGGGTCAATGTCCATATGATGTAGTCATTTATAGTAGTGGGTTGCTATGACATTGGCTATTGGAAGAACTACACAGCTGGCTGCATGCAATTAGCAAGTGGGGAACACCAATTGATGCAGATGTCATCACCTGATCATGAGCATCACCTACAAAAGCCATGCTGCAACCTATTCAAACCAGCTCAATCCCTGTAGTGGCGAGAGAGAGAGAAATAAAAAATAAATAAGAAATAATACTAAAAAACAAAAATACTATAAAAATAAACCAAACAAGGAAAACATCCAACTGGTACACAGAAGAGAGCACAATAATAAAACATGTATGTGAAACATGTCAGCATGTAATTGAATGTAGCACTTGGTCTGTAATAATGGGATAGATGATGTTTAAAGATTTATATGTGCCATCAAAACTTGCTGTAATGATATCCTGCTGAATAACTGCTATGGACATATCATTTGGCCCTTTGGGCAGTGGGCTATACCTGTCAGCTGTGCAGATCTGCACAGAATGTCAAGATTTAAGCCATCGTAGTGTTTGTTCTGTTCCACCAAACATGTATATTAGTCTGGCAAATAGCTGAACATGGATGTAATGAAGTCATGATAGACACATGAGTTTCAGACCCCACCACCTTCAGAACAGTCATGGTAATGTGAAATGTATGGTACACAAACTTCATAGGTTTGTAATAGGCATATCTATGATCTGTCCCTATATTTCCCTCCCTAATGTTAGGCTGTGTCCACATGTGACGCTGTGTTTCGTAGCAAGGCAGAACAATTCAGCTGTGGAGGAAGGAAGTTGAGAGTGTGGATCCGATGTCTGAATGCACTCCATATATATATATATATATATATATATATTTATATATATATATATATATTTATATATATATATATATATATATATATATATATATATATATATATGTGTGTGTGTGTGTGTGTGTGTGTATGTATATATATATATATATATATATATATAGAGAGAGAGAGAGAGAGAGAGAGAGACATGTATGTCTAAATATATGCACACACACGCACACACATACACACACATATATATGTATATATATATATATATATATATATATATATATATATATATATATACATTTTCTCTACTGTTGAATGACTGTGCTGCATGGATATGTTTGAGAACACATCACACATATCTGCAGCTCAGATGGCTTATTGGTAAATTGCTGTGGCTATGGTGTGTGGGGTCCTGGGTTAGACACCTGTAAGGGCTGATAATTTATTTGCTGGCCAGAGCAAGGGCTGCTGGACACAGAGTGATTAAGGCACCGAGGAAGTTCCAGTAGGGAAGAAAGCGCTATACTCAGTGAAACGTGTCTGTTTTAACAAATAAATTACATTTTCACAAGTATTTTGGTTCCATTGTGGGCTGATGTTCCATTGCTCCATTGCTGCTACTTTGGTTCACCTTTCTTCTACAGTGTGTCATATGTGAGGTTATTGTTCATCTGTAAAGTATCTTCATGCATATGTCAGATAACATAGTCTGTTGCTACAGTGTACTAATGAACAGATGTGCATAATCTCTAGTATTGTGGGTTTGTACTGCTGATGTACTGGAATGCTGCTCTCACCCTATACCAATGCCTCAGGTGTGGCTACTGACATTACATCTCTCACACAACTATGTAGGTCCCTCTGGTATACAACTGGGGCAGCAGCCTGTAGTTGGTGAGTATGGAGTTGTTTTGTTCAGGTTTGCCAATACACCGGCCATGTTATGGCCATGGTACTTGCAATGCACACATTAACACACATACCCATAATGCATGCTGTACATGTTCACTTATTGTTGCTGTTAACTGCACTGCATCACAGTAGTCACCATGGTGGCATATCTGAAGGGTATGTAAGAGTCTTGCAGTATACCTAACAACCTGTCAGTGCAAGATGTGTGGACAGAAATGAACATAATGGTGGGAAAAATGGCCTACAGTAGAGAAATGTCTGAAACATTACCCTTATACAGTGGCTACAACAGTGTTTACACCACGATTACAATGGTAACTGTTACAGATCTACACAATGGCATATTACAATACTACATTCTACACCTTTTACAACCTGTAATGTGATCCTAACATGAGCAATGAATGTGTAGTATGGAATCCTATTTTTGGACAACAAATACGGGGAATACATACCTTAACAACCACTGGAAGCATATGTGTGCACACACTCCAAATATATTGTGGAGGTAGCTTTTGAGGTACTGACAGCATTCACTCTTCTTGAGTACACACCTTCCATCAAGTACAGGGCCTCAATGTCACACCAAGTAATGATCTGCTGTCCAGGAAGTATGTCCATGACATTTGCCCACTCACTTGCAATGGAGGCAGCCATGGCTTGCACACATTTTACAAACCATGGAATGGATTCCATATCCAAAAGGTATCACTCAGGATTGGGAGACGTAGCCTTACCTCACCATTACATATACCATGGCAAACAGTGCAGACAGTCATGTATGTGACTATGAAGTATGGGACAACATTAATGTAGAAAATAAAGAGATGCCCATCCAAGACAGATGACAACACATGTTGCACCTAGTCATGGAGGCTTCCCAGAAACATGCAGCAACACTGAGGGACTTGCAAGAATGTCTAGCAAGTACTGACTGTGCAGTATCTGTATCAACAATTGCCTGGACTCTGCAGAAGTATGTCCTATGGATTAGGGTAATCATATGGAAGAGTTGTTCCACAGGAAACATCATCCAGGGCTCTCTACAGGTAGCATATGCATAACACCAAGTCTCCCAAAAGCATGTGTTCCAATGTGTAATGGTGTACTGAGACCAAGGTTGAAACCTACAGACAGTATTAATAAAGATACATGTGGTGTACAAGCAACACCTCACTCCACCTCAGGCCCACCATCCCCATCTGTACCTTGCTGGTACCAGTGTATACCATTAGGTTTGCTGTTTAATAGCAGGAACTGGGCTGGTAGACATGGTGTTCTGAATCTGGAACACTGCAAAATAACATTCATGCGTGACCCATAGTTGTCAAGCATCTGCAATAAAGCTGAGGATGGGGAGGGGTGTCATCGTGAAACACAGCAGTGAACTGAAGCATACATCCAAAGCACGCTAAGAATGGCTGTATCTGAACACAGTCAAGATCATGAATTGTGCCAGACATAACCCTGACTCCACAGCAATAGTGAAGGCACTGTGTGACTTCCAAGGGCTGTGCACATAAGCTGACCTTGCAATCCAGCAGAGTTGGGGGACATTTGTAGGGTGGAGTGACAAAATAATGGCAAATTAATATGGGCCATGTTAGTATACCCCTTCCAGGAATAGTGACTTCTGTATTTCACTTAACAGGTGCTGCAACAAACCATCATGTTAATGGTATGCACACTTATGCAACCCACATATTGTATGCATCTTAATCAGCATCTGCACAACTAACACATTTGTTTGATACTGCATTTAATTGCACAGGTCATATGTCACATATCAGGTGTGTGTAATGTTTACATATGCAGTATTGTGGCCCCATTGCATATCATGGAATAGGCTGGCATGTCAATAAGGGTCTGTACACTCCTCATAGCCACAGTAAGCTTTGAAGGTTGTCAGTGTAATTGGATTTTATTGCTCATACATGTACTGTTGATGATGAGATCTGCAAATCAGAGGTCAGGCATTCACTATTGACATCTGTCCTCATATCATCCCAGGTATATGCCAGCGAACACATAGGGACTATGAGCAACAGAGCAAACATAACTGCCACACATATGCACATTCAGCAATGGTTTGTACACTCATGAGGTATGGTGCACAGTACATGCCAGGGTGCAGAACAGGTGCACAGCAATACTGTGTACATGGGTGGAGTGTGTTCCAGGGGAAAGAGCATCACCTACTAACATAGCTCATGCATCACAGAGATGTATAGTGTTTGTAACAAGGATTGAGTATAGCTGCAGTGCATGCTGTTGAGTGCCATATGTCATGCATGTTGACTGTTTGGTAATAAGAGGTCTGTGTAACATCTTTGTGCCACCTCACCTGTAAGTGTGTGTGTGTGTGTGTGCGTGTGTGTGTGTGTGTGTGTGTGTGTGTGTGTGTGTGTGTGTGTGTGTGTGTATGAGTGTGTGTAGAGGTAAGCAATGATGTACAGGTCATAAATTATGTTTTTTGTTTTCCCCTCACAGGTGGCGAGGTGGGTCGGGGTCCATCCTGCAGGTAAACTGATGTTAATGTCATTACAGACTCTGACAATTATGATAGGTATGGTAAGGCACAGACAGGATTGTTAGGGGATGAAGCTGTGCCATCGATTTACATCCCACTTTTATTCACCCCATCCCCACACAGTCACAGTGCTTATACATACCCCATCACCAGTGGACATAGATGTGGGATAGTTGGCAGGTGGTGGCATAGGACAGGACAGTGTGGTGACTATGGCAAGTGTGTCTGTAAACAGCATCCATAGCCAGATGACCGGCTAGGTACCACACAGGCAGATGTACAGGAGTGCTCATTGGATGGCTGCTGGCCATCATGCCCCTGGCAGAAGTGTCACAGCAGGTGTCACCAGATGCATGTTTCAGGTCATCGTGGAGGCACAGGCACATATGGAACATTATACCACACAGAGTATGAGGCTCTAGAGGGCTACTCATTCTGCTGTACTTGACTACATCCATGATCTTACAGGTGCCGACCGTTATTTTGCAGATGCCCTGGATAGACCATTGCGTGAGATGGTGTGAACCCTCGACCATGCAATGTCTGTGTTAGACAGCCACATGGACATAGGTCAACAACACAAACTGGTGAAGGACTATGTGGACGTGCAAAAATTCACAGCTGCTCCCATAGTGGCAACACCAGCACTGCAGGGGGGTGCTGTCCACACCACAACACAGCAGGCCACATGCACATGGTCTTGGCTGGTCCCAACAGGGACACAGATCCAGCGTACATTTGTCATCATCAGGGGGGAGTACCATATCTGGGCTTCTACCTGGTAGTGCCCGTGGACACCCTGGCTGGCACAGTTCTCGTGTCCATGGCCGGACATGGTAAGCTGTACACCCTGCCATGTATGATCTGCAGCTGTCCAACAAACCCCTGAATAGGGCAGCCACATGGCAAAACTGTGTGCATACATACACACACGCATCACCAACACAGCTAGGGCACTTAAATATCTACACACACCACATCTGCACAGCCCATTTGATACCAAAACCCCCTAACACACAAGCATGATGTCAACCAAATGGCTCAGCCTAGGTCTCTGGCAAACCCACAGCACACCCTGTGCATATGATGATACCTGTGCCACATCCCTGTCATCCATATCATTGATGCTGGGAAATGATGATATGGTTCTGATGCACAGGGTGAATGTACTGAGGTTTAGCAATGTAATGCTGCGTAACATGTTTTCAGTGGGAAAGTTTAATGCTTACATGTCAGGATGTGTAAATGTCCAGCCATGATGCATTATTGCTGTTATTAACTCTGACTGATTGTGGTCTCCATAATGTATTCTGTTTGTGTTCTAGGTGTCTATGTGTCAGCAGGATGTTCATCTGCTGTCCGTTCCTACAAGGGGTATGGCACTGTGATGACACATTGACTGTGTCATATCCTGGGTACAGCTGAACCCAAGTAATAGGTCTGTATAACAGTTACTGCATGTGCCACATAGCTGATAATTCTGAGGGGTGCATACAGGTAAGTGCATGGTGGCTGATGTCAGCAGCCCTTCTACAGTCGACAATGGTAAGTGTACTGGGTGTCACACAGCAAATATTTGTGAATTACACACACACAGAGGCTTTGGTGTTGATGCAATACACAGAGACTACTGTACACATGGATGTACATAATTTTGCAGTGAACTCATTTTAGCCTATGTAATTCCACAAGACAAAATAGGCAAAACATCACATCAGTAAATAATAAGTCTGCCAGTTTAATATCATTGACAATGGTACTGGCAGGGTATACGTCCTCTTCCCCAATGTAGTGCAATCCTGTAGTTGGTAGAAATATGTGTGCTGGTGGGGTGGCACAGCCCTCTACTTTGGAGGGTGTGGGGTGGTGTAGAACCACACATACCCTGGGATTCATGAAGCTCCATGCAAGAATAAGACTATTCTTGCATGGAGTGGTTCGTGTCTGTTTAGACAGCACTTCACCTTGCATATGCATGAAGGCACACTGCTGTTTAATCTAAACAAACATGAACCAGGAACGAGTACAGGGGGCATATGTCAGCAGTGCCTGCACATGTAACACACCCCTTCACTCAGAAAGTGCCATACAGCACTTTGTGACACAGATGAGGGTCAATGTACATAATATTAGAGCCTGGCTCTAATATTATGTACTAAACCAGTGTCCACAGACACTGAAATGTACATAGCTAACATTTCAGTGTCCGTGGACACTGAAATAAAAAGAAAACAAAACACAAATACACCTAGAAGGCAGCAACCTTCAAGTGCACACCCCTGAATGTATGCACTCTTTCCCTACATGCATGGAAGCAGTAAGGCAAGAGGAAAGCAATAAAAATACAAACATGTTTTTTCATTAAATAAATCTGAAATTTAAGCGGTGCACAGCTTGATTGTGCAGCGTGCCACTATGCTTAGTCTGACTGAAATCCTGAAAATGATAGACAAGTGCTACTGTGATAGAAGATGTCATCAAGCTGCTGTAGCATAGTGGTACTGCCATGGTCTAGCATGTAGAACATGCTTGGTTTGAATCCTGCCTCTGTCAGTTTATTTAATAAACTTTTAAGGAATTTGAATGATAGATGTCAATCATATGGTTCACATATAGCAAAGTAGGGGTGGGAATATGTAAAATATAAATGTAAAGAATACTTTATAAATTTAATAAAAAAATAGATTTAAGCAATGCTTTGCTCAGCTATGCTTATCTGGTTTAAGCATTGCTATGCAGACTTGCTCAGAGCTAAGCATAGTTCAGCATTTTAAAACTGGCCAATCAAGAAAAAGTGTGGGAAAACTGCCCTATTTAAACCACACAGGTGGGAATACAGCCATAACCATTTGGGACTGCTCACAGCAGGACCAAAATGTCTGGTGTGGATGAAGGTGTTCGCTTCTGAGCACAACATTGGGGTATCCAGGAGTCCAGGGTCATGGTTGGACTCCTAGTAAAAAAAACATGATGCCAGGCTGCTGCAGGGCCAGTACCAGAGCTCCCAGTACAAAGCGAAGGCCTGGGACCAGCTTGCACGTGATCGCACCAGTGCCACTGGCATACACCGGACTGGTGAGCAGGTATGTCACCACCATAATGACCTAAAGTGGAAGAGGGGTGCACTCTTGGAACAGTGAATCCAAGAAGCCTGAGTGCAGGATGTCCCACGTGTCTGTACGTATGCAGTCTTATGTATCTCTAAGTATGGAAAAAGTTCAACTTGTGACTGTGGCAGGTGTGATTATTGTGTCATGTCTCCCCATACAGTTGCTGTGGAGAGGTCCCAGAATGTTGAGGCTCATGCCCAGTGACTGGCCTGGTTGTTTTGACATTAGGGTGAGTACAGAATACCTCCTAATATTAGCAGTAAGAAATCAAAAATATAGTAATGGTAGTACTGCCTGTATATATAATTGTGCTGTAAAAGTCTGGAATAAATGCCTGTGTCAGGCTGCCAGCATTACAATGGAGTATTTTCAACTGCTGTGTAATACAGATGTCAGTAGCAAACAAGGTACAATATGCAGGAGAGGAATATTAGAAGATGTGTGAGTGTTTCTGAGTGAACCTGCCAAGAATGTGCCATGTCAGGGCTACTGTAACACTTAGAAATGAAAAGCATTCCCCTGTGCAGATCATGCAGGAATAGTAATTGTGGATTTCTGAGTTGTACATGGGTATGTATGTCAAAACTAATAAAGGTGATCCCAAACACTGGTGTATGTCATCTCACTTGTATCTGAAAAATAGAAATGTGCATGTCCTGCAGAATGCATTAACTGAGGTGAACTGATTTAGCACTGCTTGTCTGCATACGTTAGAATGGACATGTCAAATAACTGAAAAAAGCAACAGTACATATTTCTATCATAATGTGTTTTACTTGTGTGTCTGCCAGCATTGTCCTGTGTTAACTTTTCAATTTCAGCTGTATTTAGCTGTGAATGTACTGAAAAATGTATAAGGCTAACAGGTGCAGACTTAAAACCTACACTGTGTACTCAGGAATCTAAACTGCAGTATGTAGTTGTAAAACAGTCAAATGTGCAATCCAGCTAATGTGGACATGTTTCTCAAACAGTGACACCAATGTTTGTGTATGCATAATTTCTACTGAAAATGGGAAACAAGTAATGCAACATGTGATAAGAAAAGTACTGTGCACAAAAATATGTACTAGATAGAAATGTGACAAACAATACACAACACCTTCCCAGTACCTCAGTCTAATAAGGATTAGGCCTGTAGTTAAGTTTTGCACACACACCACGGTTCGAATCCGGGGACCGCCACTAACATGTCAATCTGGTCTACAGTTGTAAACTGCAATCTGAATGGAAAAAGTAATGTACTGCAACACATATATTTTCCACACAGGCCACACAGGTAAAGAAATCTAACTAGAAATACTAGTATGATGTGTATAACTATGAAAGGTGTACAATTGCTGTTAATCAGCCCCAGTCCTACAAATAGATGCAAGCTAGACATCCACACTCTGCAATTTAGCCCAGACAAGCCTCTCAAGTATCACGCTGTCACAGACAGCTTCTCCAGTTGCTAAGAAACCTGCACACATAGAATGTCACAGTAGATGTATATCAAAGGCACAACACACACTCCAGGGCCTGCAACTAATATGTGAATTTGGAATATGTGTAGAAACAGCAATGTAATGTGCACACTGTTCATCTGCACAGGGCCCACAGGTAAAGAAATTGGTATAGAAACAGAT
This sequence comes from Protopterus annectens, assembly GCF_019279795.1. Lineage (NCBI taxonomy): Eukaryota > Metazoa > Chordata > Ceratodontiformes > Protopteridae > Protopterus > Protopterus annectens. The sequence goes on from NC_056748.1 coordinate 968,148,804, forward strand.
ATGATGTGTATAACTAAAATAAGGGTACAATTGCTCTGTTGATATGTGCAGCTGTTGGTGTGCTGTAGCAGCCCTATGGCCCAGGTAGAGTGCAAGTGTGGTCAGAATGTAGAGTAGTGCCTAGTAGTGTACTGACATATATACTTGATAGCAGTTGTCAATTGAATCCGTTCCCTTCCACCACTACGCAACTGAGCCAATCATCACACTGAAACCAACATGGGTAAGTTACTAAACAAACCTCTACTGTTGGGACCGTTGTTCCATTTGGTTTATCGTTTTTTAAACGGTGTGCATACTAATATTCCCGGTTGAATAATCATTGTTATTGCCTGCCTGACATACCACTAACTGGCATACTGTTGCAACTCTGAATGCCAATCCATATATGCATGGGTTCTGTTTACTATGGCAATGTTATAATTGCACTGTTTTGGGTAAATGGGAATATCCATGCATGCTATTTTAACTAATGTTGTAATGTGTTGTGCATGACTAACCAATATTCATTGCTAATTTCCACACCATATAGCACATATGGGAAGGCAGATCCCCACGGATCTGCCTCTCCCATCCCACCTGGCTGAGGCAACAGGTCCAGCACATCTGGGACCCAACCAAGACCTCCCTCATCTTCTGGTCCTGCACCACCCCTGGGTGGAACCACTGCAGGGGATGGGGCTTGCCCCCTGCAAGTGGGCGCAGTGAGGATATTGTCACCCAGGATGAGGTCTGTGGCATGGAGCGCAGTGTCCTCCAGATGGAGCTGGATAAACTCCTGTGCAAGGTGGAGGGCAGGCTGGCACAGCTAGAGGGGCAGGCGGCCCCTCCAGCCCAGCTCCCAGCACAGACACCTTTGGACTGTGAAGGAGTAGTGGTGACTGCCATCGGGTGGGGACATCCATGCCACTACTACCATCTGGGTGGGCTCATGAGCCTCTGATTCCCAACCACCCACCCTGTCAAGGTGTGTACCCCACATGTCATACATCGCCCTTGTCTGCTGTCTTGTCTGTCTGCAAATGCAATCTCTCCTACCAAACCTCTCTCACCACACTTACTTGTAATCCTTCTTTAAAATCCCACTCTCACCTTAAAAAAAGGGCATCTGTGCCAAAAAAAAATCACGTCCTATACATAGCTCTGCATTTCGCCCAGAGACATGTACCCATCACACAATCTAAACCTAACAATCATCCATATTGTATGATGCCCAGACACCTCCCTGTAGGGTGTGAAGCTCCAAATTCTAAATTGCCCACATTGAAAGCAACTGTTGCTGCCAAAGAAGTGCAGAGCTATGGTCCTTTCCTACACCCTTCCTGCACATCCCTAACTCTTTCTCCTCTTGTTTTTCCTCCTGCTTACCCCAATTTCACCACTTTACTATCTCCCTTTTTTCTTTTCTTTATTTGAAATTAGCTCGGGTTTAAGCGGCAGTAAGCAGGTGTAAGCAAAGCTGAGCTCACGTAAGTGTGGCTTAGCTTCATGCAAACCCGTGCAAGCCTGCTCACAACTGCTTTAAAGTGCTTTAACCACTCTGTCCCAGCAACAAAATAATCAGCACTTGCAAGTCTCAAGCTAGGACCCTGCACACTATAGCCAAAGTGATTTATCACTAAGCCATTTGAAACGTAAGTGAATTTGTTGTTTTTAACATATCATGCAGCACAGTCATTCAACAGTAGGGAAAATGTATTTATATATGTAGATGTATGTATGCATATATATAAATGTGTATTGTGTTTGCACATTGGATCCACACTCTGAACCTCTCACTGCAAAACATCTGACCAAAGGCACTGTTAATGGGGGTGAAGGGGCCCAAAATAAGTATATCTAGTAATTATTGACATCATCCCCTCCTCCACAGCTGAACAGATCTGCCTTGCAACACAATAACCAACACTTGCAAGTCTCAAACCCAGTGCCCTGCATACCATAGCCACAACAAGTTAACAGTAAGCCATCCCAGCTGTAAGATGTCAGGATATCACTAACATATCATGCAGAACAGTCTGTCTTCCATAGGCACTGTAAAATGTGGAAGCAGTAAACATTCCAATGATACACACACACACACACACACACACACACACATATATATATATATATATATATATATATATATATATATATATATATATGTATGTACACATACATACACATAAATATATTACTACTTATAGATATATATAAGAAGAGTATATATAGAGGGTGAACAGCATATCAATCAGCAAGTATTCCTACAGTTGTCACCTTTTAAAATAGTCAGTGTTTCATTCTTTCATACAAAACACAATTATTGCATGAAACATATACCCACAGACGATGCAAAGGACATGACACCACACACATTTGCACACATAGAAATGTTTATTTGTGTACTATTTCAGTTGTATATGCCATGTCTTATAGCAGTTAGGTGTTTGAAATACATAATAACTGAGTAATGCAACTCTCAAACAAAACATTTGACACAGTAATCTGAAAACATAACATATGTTGCAGTCCAGGCTGAGGTGTTCAAGTAGTATAACAGTAAAAAAAAAACACTTGCCTTGAAGATAAGAACCAGTCAACACCTATTAATTGCAGATGTAGTTCAGCAGCCACCAATTACACTCTGTCCTCAACTCCTAGGGGGAAAAGAATTAAGTTGTCACAATGAAAATGTATCTCTTACATAACTATGCTTAACTTAAAACATCACTATCACACTGACAAACAGAACTGTATGTGAGACAGTAAGCTCTAGCCCACCACTGTTCCCATGGTGAAATGTATGAAAATGTACAGCCATATATCTTAATGCGTCTTACTACTGATATCCCTCACATGTTGTAACAGCCTGGGTTAAAAACAATTCATACCTCACCCTCATAAAATGTCTTACAAGGGCATACAACAGTGTTTTACATATACTGCCCTCTGGACTGTACAAGGTCACACATGTTTTGTCCAGCTGTAGCCCTCAGATATATGGACCCTACCCCACAATTTGTGTGGGAGCCCACAACATCACTGGAATTATAGCAGGAATGCCAGCACTAAATAATGATAGGCCACTAATTAACAACTTCTTACTGCATGACATCTGAACAAAGCCTGGTATATAGGTGGAGGACAGAGGCTGGAACACAGGGCCATATTTCCAATATTGCTGTTATACACTTTGAGAGTTGCTGGTGTTACAGGATTGCTTGCAACATATCCTTACTCAGTAATATGAAATCAAAAACACAAATGGATGTTGCCATGTACTGATAGCACTCAACAGAGAAAATGCCACTGATATGTCAGAGACAAGACCTGTGTAGTGAACAGAAAAAGCATAGCCAATCCTCTGGCCATCATGTGGATAGGCCCACAGACCTGCAAAACATTCCATGCAAAATTATCATGTACACACAAACCCTGTAAAACTAGCAGTATTTGATGCATATAACAGCAATACTCACACTGTCCGTAAGTCTGGAACCTTATACAAACATGTAGTTGGCCTGTGTCTGCAAGCCCTGTTGTAAGAGGTATTGCTACCTGCTGTCTGTAACACTGCTGCCCAAATGCAGGAAGGATGTCTTCCATACAGTAAAGGTAAAGGGACAACTCCCACATGATGTAATGATTTATAGTAGTGGGTTGCCATGACATTGGTAATTGGAAGTACTACACAGCTGGCTGCATGCAATTAGCAAGTGGTGAACACTGATTGGTGCACAGGCCATCACTTGATCATGAACATCACCTACAAAATCCATGCTGCAAACCAGTTCAATCCCTGTAGTGGAGAGTGAGAGAGAGAGAGAGAGTGAGAGACAGAGAGAGAGAAATACTACAAACCAAACCAAAGCAAAATAAAATAAAACAAGGGACATATACAAGTGTACATAGAAGGGAGCACAATACCAAAACCAGTATGGGAAACATGTATGCATGTAATTGAATGTAGTACCTGGTCTGTAATAATGGGATAGATGATGTGGAAAGATTTATATGTGCCATCAAGACTTGTTGCTGTAATGATGTCCTGCTGAACAACTGCTATGGACATAGCATCTGGCCCTGTAGGCAGTGGGCCATTCCTGTCAACTGTGCAGATCTGTACAGAATGACAAGACGTAAGCCATCATAGTGTGTGTTCCGTACCTCAAGACATGTATATTATTGTGGCAAATAGCTGAAGGTGGAATTAAAGAAGTCATGATAGACCATGAGTTTCAGACCCCACCACCTTCAGGACAGTCATGTTAATGTGAAATGTATCATGCACAAACTTCATAGGTTTGTAATAGGCTTACCCACAATCTGTCCCTAAGTATACCCCTCTAATGCTGTATCCACATGTGACACTCTTCTGTTTTGTAGCAAGGTAGAAGAGCTGTGGAGTAAGGAATTTTGGAGAGTGTGGACCTCATGTCTGAATGCACTCTCTCTCTCTCTCTATATATATATATATATATATATATATATATACATGTATGTCTACAGATATACAAACACATATATGTATATAAACACACACACACACACACACACACACACACACACACACACACACACACACACATATATATATATATGTGTGTGTATATGTGTGTCTACATATATACAAACATACACACACACACACATATATATATATGTGTGTGTGTGTAATGTGTGTGTGTGTGTGTGTGTGTATAAATACATTTTCCCTACAGTTGAATGACTGTGCTGCATGATATGTTTGAGAAAACATCACACATATTTATACACACAGATATATATATACAGTTGTAAGTGGGTGACAAATCAACTGTTATGTCTGGTGTGAAATTTATGTTGGGAACACATTGCCCTTTGTTTGTGAAGGTGAGAGTGGGATGTTGAGGAAGCATAGTAGGTATATTTGGGAAGGTAGGTTGGACTGGAAGACAGACAAGACAGCATACAGGGACGATATATGACACGTGGTGGGTAAACACCTTGGATGTGGAGTGGTGTTTGGAAAGTGGAAGCCCATGAGCCCCCAAATGAAAACAGTGGGATCAAGGTCCCCACCCATGGGCAGTCACCACTGCAACTTCACAGCCCTGAAGGTTGCTGAGCTGGGGGTGGAGCAGGTGGAGCACGCAGACACTGTAATTGTATATTGAGGGCCTCAAGGTAGTGTAGCAGATCCCCCAATTCTCTGTGGAGCTCCCTATGCACCAGACCCTGGACCTGACTTCAGGTGACAGGATCCTGTCTGTGTGTGCTCCCGGGGGGGGTGAGCACCATCCCCTGAGATGGTTCCACCTGAAGGTAGTGCAGGACCAGCAGATAATGAGGCCCTGTGGTGGGTCCCAGATGTCCTGTGGCCTGGTAACATGGCCAGATGAAGTGGAAGAGTTTGTTCTGAGGGGAACAGCCTTCCCAAACATGCTATCATGTCACAGTTTTAGAACATATGTGGGTAGTAATAGTCCACACAAACCAGGATTAGTTATAACAGCATGCATAGATATCCCCACTAACACAAACACCAGATTTGGAGCAGTCGCATAGCAAACAGAACACATGCATATATGGAACCATAATGGCCCTTACAATGGCATGCAGGTGACATTGTTAGCAGCAGGAAACCAATGATAGTGTTTCAACAAGGAACATGAATAGAAAGACATTTCAATATTTGCCGTACAATAGGATATATGTCCCAACAGAGGGTTTGGTGTAAACATACCCACTGATTTGTGTGTTCAGATTTTTGGGGCAGATATGGTCGGGGGGCAGATCTCAATTAACAAGTATTATATCCTTGCAGTATGAGGTCCTCAGACCTTTTTTTCCCTCTGTTTGTCTTTCAGGTACCATGTCTAGAGAGAGCCTTCCAGTGTATCCCCCCAGGAAAATTATGTTATCATTAACTACTTGGTGCAGCACCACCAAACCCTCTTTGGCCGTACAGCCCATGATCTGTAGGAGAGGACTGCCCTGTGGAAAGAGCTTGTCCACAGGTAAACGATGTCAGCCTGCATAACTGCATTTATGAGCAGGTCCAACATCACTGGACTGATCTTGTCTGCCACTCCCGTTCGCATACTGCTGCAGTTAGGAGGGACCAGCTGGCCACAGATGGGGTTAATGCCATCCAGTCCCCCGACACATGCTGAGGAACTCCTCGCCAGCCTTGGGGCACCTGCCCACCAGCAAAGCCATGAACCAGTTGATAGCATTGTAGAGGTGGGTGCAACCTACACAATGGATGGGGAGAGTGCAGGTAAGGCCACAGGGCACATCAGTAGACCACTGTTGCTTATCCATCCTCATCTGTAAATTTTTTTTCATGCATATGTCAGATAAAATATGTAGTCTGTTGCTGCAGTGTAGTAATGAACAGATGTGCATAATCTGTAGTATTGTGGGTTTGTACTACTGATGTACTGAAATGCTGGTCCCACCCTGTACCAATGCCACAGATGTGGCTACTGACATCACATCTCTCAAACAACTATGTAGGTCCCTCTGATATACCTCTGGGGCAGCAGCCTGTAGCTGGTGAGTATGGTGTTTTTGTTCAGGTTTGCCAATACACTGGCCATGTTATGGCCATGGTATTTGCCATGCAGACATTTAACACACCTACCCATAATGCATGCTGTATATGTTCACTTATTGTTGGTGTTAAGTGCACTGCATCACAGTGGTCACCATGGTGGAATATCTGAAGGGTATGTAAGAGTCCTGCAATATAACTAACAACCTGTCATTGCAAGATGTATGCACAGAGATGAACATAATGGTGGGACAAATGGCCTACAGTAGGAACATGTCTGAAACATTACCCTTATACAGTGGCTACAACACTGTATATGCCACTATTACAATGGCAACTGTTATAGATCTACACAACGGTATATCACAATACCACATCACACAACCCTTACAACCTGTAATGTGATCCTAACATGAGCAATGAATGTGTAATATGGAATCCTATGTTAGGACAGCAAATATGGAGAATACATACCTTAACAAACACTGGAAACATATGTATGCACGCATTCCAAATAACATATTGTGGAAGCACCTTTTGAGGTACTGACAGCATTCACTTTTCATACGTATGCACCTTCCATCAAGTACAGGTCCTCAGTGTCACACCAAGAAATGGTCTGCTGTCCAAGATGTATGTCCATGACACTTATCCACTCATCTGCAACAGAGGCAGCCGTGGCTTGTACACATCTTACAAACCATAGAATGTATCCCATACCTAACAGGTAGCACTCAAGAGTGGGAGATATAGCCTTACCTCACCATTGCATATACCATGGCAAACAGTGCAGTCATGTATGTGATGAGGAAGTATGGGACAATATTAATGTAGAAAATTAACAGATGACCATCCAAGACAGATGATGGCACATGCTGCAAACTGGTCATGGAGGCTGCCAAGAAACATGCCGCAACATTGAGGGAGTTGCAGGAATGTCTATCAAGTACTGCCTGTGCAGTACCTGTGTCACAATCACCTGGATTCTTCATAAGTTTGGCCTATGGGTTAGGGTAATCAGATGGGAAAGTTGTTCCACAGGAAACATCATCCAGGGCTCTCTACAGGTAGCATATGCATAATATCAAATGTCCCCCAAAGGTATGTGTTGCAATGTGTAATGGTGTACCAAGACCAAGTCCAAAACCTACATACAGTATTAATTATGTTACATGTGCTGCACAAGCAACACCTCACTCCACCTCAGGCCCACCATCCGCATCTGTACCTTGCTGGTGCAAGTGTACACCTGTATGTTTGCAGATAATTAGCAGGAACTAGGCCGGTACACATGGTGTTCTGAATTTGGGACACTGCAAAATTGCACTCATGTGTGACCTATAGTTGTCAAGCATCTGCAAAAAGGATGAGGATGGGGTGAGGTGTCATTCTGAAACACAACAGTGAACTGAAGCAGACATCCAAAGCTCACTAAGAATGGCTGTATCTGAAAACAGACAAGGTCATGAATTGTGGCTGACATAACCCTGACTCCACAGCAATAGTGAAGGCACTGTGTGACTTCCAAGGGCTGTGCACATGAGTTGACCTTGCAGTCTGTCAGAGTTGGAGGATATTTGTAGGGTGGAGTGACCAAATACTGGCAAGAGTGCAGATGGGCCATGCTAGTATACCTCTTCCAGGAATAGTTGCTGCTGTAGTACACTTAACAGTTGATGCAACAAACCATCATGTTAAGGGTATGCACACTTATGCACCCACATATTGTATGCGTCTCAATCAGCATCTGCACAACTAACACATTTGTTTGATACTGCATTTGATTACACAGGTCATGTGTCACATATCAGGTTTGTGTAATGTTAACATATGCAGTATTGTGGCCCCATGGCATATTAGGGAAGAGGGTGCCATGTCAATAAGGGTGTGTGCACTCCTTATAGCCACAGTAAGCTTTGAAAGTTGTCAGTGTAATTGTATTTTATTGCTCATGCATGCACTGCTGATGATGAGATCTGAAAATCAGACATCAGGTATTCACTATTGAAATCTGTCTTCATATCATCCCAGATATCTGTCAGACAAACACATAGGGGCTGTGAGCAACAGAGCAAACATAACTGACACACATATACACATTCAGCAATGGCGTGCACACCAGTGAGATATGGTGCACAGTACATGCCAGAGTGCTGAACAGGTGCACATCCATACTGTGTACATGGGTGCAGTGTGTTCCAGGGGGAGGGGCATCACCTACTAACACAACTCATGCATCAAAGAGATGTATAATATTGGTAACAGGGATTGACTATAGCTGCAGTGCATGCTGTTGAGTGCCATATGTCATGCATGTTGACAGTTGGGTAATGAGAGGTCTGTGTGTAATATATTTGCATAGCCTCACCTGTAAGTATGTGTGTGTGTGCGTGTGTGTGTGTGTGTGTGTGTGTGTGTGTGTGTGTGTGTGTGTGTGTGTGTGTGTGTGTGTACAGTTAACCAATAACATACAGGTCTTAAAGTGCATTTCTTTTTCCCCCCTCACAGGTGGGGAGTTGGTCCTCCTGCAGGCAAACTGATGTTAGTGTCCATACAGACTCTGACAATGATGATAGGTATGGTGAGGCACAGGTAGGGGGTTTCAGGGGCTGAAGCTGTGCCATCTGTTGGCATCCCACTATTATCCACCCCATCCCCACACACACAGTCACATTGCCTATACATACCTTGTCACCAGTGGCCATAGATGAGGGACAGTTGGCGGGTGGTGGCATGGGACAGGACAGTGTGGTTACTATGGCAAGTGTGTCTGGACACAACAGCCATACCCAAATGACCAGCAAGATACCACACAGGCAGATGTACAGGGGTGCTTGTAAGAGGGCTGCTGGTCATCATGCCCCTGGCAGAAGTGCCGCAGCAGGTGCTACCAGACACATGTTTTAGGCCATCATGGAGGCACAGGCACATGTGGAACATTATACTAGAGAGGGTCTGAGGCTCCAGAGGGCTACTCATTCTGCTATTGACAACATCCGTGATCTTGCAGGTGCCACCCCTTACTTTGCAGAGGCCCTGGATAGATGGTTGGATGAGATGGTGGGAATCCTCAACCGTGCAATGTCTGTGCTTGAGCATATGGTGCAAGTAGGGAAACAGCCACATGGACGTAGGTCAGCAACACCAACAGGTGGAGGTCTATGTAGATGTGCAACAAGTCAGAGCTGCTCCTGTAGTGGCAGGGGTGGTGCTGTCCACACCACAGCATAGCAGGCCATGTGCACATGGCCCTGGCCAGTCCCAAAAGGGACCCAGATCCAGCAGACATTTGTCATCATCAGGAGAGAGTGCCATATCTGGCCTTGTACCTGGTAGTGCCCGTGATATCCCTGGCAGGCACAGTTCTCATGTCCATGGCCAGAGACAGTGAACTGCTCACCCTGCCATGTATGGCCTGCAGCTGTCCAACAAACCCCCGTAGGGCAGCCACATGGCATAACTGTGTGCATGCATACACAGACACATTACCAACACAGCTAGGACAACCCATACCTACAGACACCACATCTGCACAGCCCAATTAATAATGAAACCCCCTAACACACACACATGATGTCAAACAAACGGCTCAGCCTAGGTATATGGCAAAACCCCAACACACACTGTGCATATGATGATATCTGTGCCACATCCCTATCATCCATAACATCGATGCAGGGTCAGGCTAATATGGTTCTGATGCACAGGGTGAATGCACTAAGGTGTATCAGTGTAATGCTGTGTAACATGTTTTCAGCAGTAAAGTTTAATGCTTACATGTCAGGATGTGTAGCTGTTCAGCCATGATGCATTTTAGCTGTTATTAACACTGACTGATTGTGATCTCCATAATGTATTCAGTGTGTGTTGTAGGTGTCTATGTGTCAGCAGGATGTTGACCTGCTGTTGTTTTCTACAAGGGGTATGGCACTGTGGTGACACCTTGACTGTGCCATATCATAGGTACAGCTGAACACAAGTATCAGGTCTGTATAACAGTTACTGCATGTGCCACATGGCTGATAGGTCTGAGGGGTGTATACAGGTGAGTGCATTGTGGCTGATGTCAGCAGCCCTACTACAGTGGACAATGGTAAGTGTACTGGGTGGTACACCCACATGTTTGTGTATAACACACACACAGAGGCTTTGTTGTTGATGCAATACACAGATAATACTGTACATATGGATGTATGTACTTTTGCAGTGAACCCATTTCAGCCTAGGTAATTCCACCAAGACAAAATAGGCACAACATCACATCAGTAAATAATCAGTCTGCTAGTTTAATGTCATTGACGATGGTACTGGGAGGGTGTATGTCCCCTTCCCCAATGTAGTGCAATCCTTGACTTGGTAAACATAGGTGTGTTGGTGTGGGTGGCACAGCTCTACACTTTGGAGGTTGTGAGGTGGTGTAGAACCTTAGATAGTGTGATTGACAACTACTTAACCTGCTAACATAGACTGTACAGTAATACAGCTGACTAAGCAGGGGGATACACACAGCAATAACCCCAATGATGGTAGCTGTGTCCACATGATCCACACCCAACTATATATATATATATATATATATATATATATATATATATATATATATATATACCAACCCCAGTATCACTGTACAGCTATACAGTGGGGAAGAGTGCATTTGCACATCTACTACTAGTTTTGATGGAATGAATTGCCACAAGATGATACCTTTGAAATGTTAGCATTTGCCAGTCAGTTCTCAGACAGATGACCTCCTGGGACATGTATTTCTGCAAACTGAAGTAGATTCCTTCACATACACACACACTCTTACTTGGCAACATTGAGAACAGAACCCCTACCTAGGTACTTATTGCTACTAATGTGTGTGGCCTTAACTGCACACAACACACAGCTTTTAGGATAAGGTGTGTCACAGGTTTCTTGTTAAGTGAAGAACATCACCAGGCCTTGTACAGTATGGTAATGGGGGATGTACTGGTTGTTAATGAACAATACATAGTGTGACATACTGTCATATACATATTGACAAACATATAACAGTCATAGACACATCTGAGAGACCTGGGTTTAGGACCAAGATCAATGACATCTACCAGTCTATACAGAGGCCAAGTAACATTTTCAGAATACACACTCTGTCAACAATCACCATAAGTACACAGACCTCACTACTGTATACACTACAGCAGAATGCCCAGGTTTTATCCTCAACTATAACGCCTAATATACATAACATGTCTAGCAGTCTGATATCTCACTGGCTTGTTATCAGGCATGATGTCAGTAAATAATGATGTACTGCACATATGCACCTCTTACTGCATGACATATAGACAAAGGTTGACAGACTTGGGGTTGGAGGCACAAACACAGGGCCAAAACTGACATATTGCTGTGATAAACTGAGACATTTCCTGGTGTAACAGGTTTGTTGTGACATATCTCCTCTGATGGATATGTAGTCAGTAACTCACATGGATGTCACCATGTACTGACTGCAATTATCAGAGTATACTGTTGCATTTCTACAGATAGGAAATGTGTGAGTAACACAACACATGTAAGAATCCAAATTCTGGCCAGTCTGCAGATAGCCCTACAGGTGAGAGTTTCCTCAACCACATAACACTGCCATGCCAGACTTTAAATCATGTAGAGCAGCCATATCCACACAAACACTGTTAAACCAACATTACTTTAAATGTAGAACAGCAATACTTACATCCTGTCCTCATGTCTGAAACATCCCCCTCCCTTTTTGTTGGCCTGTCTTCACAGTGCATGTTGTAAGAGGTATTTCCAACGATCCTCTGTGATGCTGTTTGTAAGACAACCACATGAAGTCCTGCTCACAGTGAAGGAAAAGGGCCAACACACACATGAAGTGATTAGTTATAGGAGTGTGTTTCCATGCAATTGGCTATAGGAATGATACCACAGCTGTTTCACATGCAATTAGCAAGTGGAAGACTGCAATTCATGCACAGGCCATCAGCTGATCATGAGCATTACTTACAAAACTCAAGCTGCTGCCTATGCAAAACAGATGTACTTTTCCACATCTGCCAGAGAGGTAGAGAGAGACAGAGTAAGAAAGGAAAGGGAGTAAGACAGTAAGACACAAGTGTGTTTGTGTATGATCCATGGGTGCAGAGTGGTATTGGGGTATTATAATGGTTGCCTATATTGTTTACTAATCCATACTGTCACACAGTAATTGCACATGGCTGTACACATTTATGGCTGAGGATTGTCTACAACAACCTCTACAATGTTTGAAAACTGTTGGCCTTGTAATGTGGACAATGGGACATACAGGTCCTTGATATAATGGTTCATAGGTTCATAGGTTGGTACTAGGCTATCAGCCCTAGGGTCTATACAAGCCTAGCCATAACAGTTCCCTGGCTATTTCTTCCCACACTATTTACTTCCCTGGACCCCTGTCTAGCAGGGCGACTGACGTGATTCCTGGGGTGAATTTTCTTTCTCCCATCCAATTGTCAAGGTTCCTTTTGAAGAGGGCCAAAGAGGCACTCTGCTTGACATGTATGGGTAATCTATTTCAGAGTCTGGGAAGTCTCTGGGTCAGGAACCTATCCCTCCAGCATGTTTTGTTTATTGTGATGACAAGGTTTAGATACCTGGAGGGTGTGGCTCTGAGGGATTGGGATTTCTTTAAGTGTAACATGTCCAACAGCTCTTTGTTTGACATGGCCTTGTATGTTAAGCAGAGATAGCTTCTGAGTAGACGATATGCAACAGAGTATAGCTGGAGTTTTTTAAGGCAGTCAGCATAGGGCATCTACTTTAGGCCTGTGATTCTTTTAGTGAGGTATTTCTGCGGCCTTTCCAGTTGTTGCAGATGTCTTGAGAGGTGCATACCAAATGGGGCGTTGTATTCTATAATGGTTCTAATGAGGGATGAGTACAATGGGACAATTACCTCCTTTTTTCTGGATGAACCTATGAACCTATAATGATTTAACAAAACCCAGACTGCAATTGATCCTCTCATTACACAGTCACCCCAACACCCACACAGAGTACTGATGACACACACTCTTACCAGCACTGAGTTTCAAACCCCTACCTGACTATGAATTGTTATTACAGTGTTACACAATTATTGCACGTGCCATGGAGCTTACATGTTGGAGAGCTGTCCAAAGGTATCTTTGAAGGTGAGTGACATCTGCAACAGTGTTAAAGGAGGGGTAAGGAATTGTGGACATTCACAAAAAGAGGTGTCAACAAAGACGCACACACACTCTCTCAGGGGAAACACACACATTATCACAGTTGGCAGGATCAGGACTCCAACCTAACTAGTTTGCTACACTACAGTATTATGCAGTAGTCACATGGGCCACAGAGCTTATATGGCTGAAACATGGCCAAAGGGTTATTTTAAGGTGAATGACATCAGTAGGAGTGCTAAAGTAGGGCAATGGGAGGTGTAGTGAGTGTGAATGGCTTCAAAATCATTAATCTTCACACACACACACACACACACACACACACACACACACACACACACACACACACACACTTGCCAGTATTGAGATGTATAGGTTAATTGCTTCACAAGTGTGTAGTAGGTGAATGGGCCTGAAGGCTGTACAAGGCTAGGCAAAGGGAATACCCTGGCATCAGGCCACATGATAATAGTCTCCAGTGTGGCTCAGTGGTGTAGTCCCTGGAGTGGTCCCCATGGGTGGGTATTGTATTCACCATCAACTCATCTGGGTTACTATTGTGGGTGGCAATTGATGTGTACTGCTTCCCATGTATGTGATCCATATTCCATAACATGGATAGTGTCTAGGTTGTGCACATGTCCCACACACATGTTCTTTGACATGTGGAAGTGTACTTGAGGTCTCTGGGGCATGTTGTGTGGACAGATTGTTATCTTTTGATGTAGCATTCCTGACCTCATTTGGTGAGACCTGGCTATGGAACTGAGGTCATGCTTGCACCTGCATTGACAGCATGATACAGATATTCAGTGGAGTTAGTGGCATCTGTCCATATAGGGCATGTGTATAAGGCATGATATTCCCTTTGTGGTTACATTTCAGACTCTACAGATGTTGCAGGCGTCCAGTGGAGAACATAGCAAAAGGGCCACTGTAAGCATGTATTTGCCTACTGCAGAAATAGAAAACGGTGCCACATCCTTTTACTTGCTGGATAACACACAAACAGTCAGTAGATGTAACACATCACAGTACTTTCTGATGTCAGTGGCACTGTTGTAGTCAACAGGCATGTAGTCCACTGCAATCACAAAGTGGTTACTATCTGTGAGGCAATATGCAGGGAACTACCAATACAGTGGTTGTTGCCTAGCCAAGTGTGTTTGTGTATGAGACATGGATGGCAAGTGTTCTCTGAGTAATAGAAGGGCTGCCTATAGTGTTCACCAATCCATTATGTCACATATAGGGCTATGGTTTGTTTACACCAGCCTCTCTAGTGTTTGACATCTGTTGTCCTTTCAAGGTGGACATTGTGACATATCCTAGGTCCTCAACATAATAATTTAGCAAAACCCCTTCCACAATGCATCCTGTTATTATACAATCACAGCAACCTCCCCACAGGATACTGATGACAGACACACACACGCCAGTACTGAGATTCAAAACCCTATCTAGCTATGTACTGTACCACATTTATCACATGTGCCATGGAGCTTATAAGATGGATGTTGTCCCAAGGTACTTCTAAGGTGAGGCACATAACCAGCCCCTGTAAATACTGGCATTGTGTGATGTAGTGAGTGAGAGATCCCAAAAATAATTTTACCCTAAACACACATTTACATTTGCCAGGGATGAGGTTCAAACCTCTGTCTAACAATCTTTACAGACCATTATGTTACACATTTACCACATGCACCACTGACCTGACATGGTTTAGAGTTGGCAACAGGTACTTCTAAGGTGGATGATATCTGCAGGACTGCTAAAGTCATGCTCTGATATGTGTACTGGGTGTAAATGGGGCAACAAACACAAACACTTGCTAGAGATGAGATTCAAACCCATACCTGTGTAGTTACTGCTACTACATTGCTCCACATTTATGGCATGTGCCCTGGAGCTTACATGTTAGAGAGCTCTCCACAGGTATCTTTGAAGGTGACTAAAATCAGCAGCAGTGCTAAAGGAGGGGTAAGGGAAGAGTAGTAAGTGTGAATGTCTATAATATCAGGTATTATCAAGGACACACACACAATCCCACACACAGTTTCACAGTTGCCATGTCTGGGATTAGAACTCCTACTTAACTAAGTATGTTACACTATAGCATTTGGCAGTTATGGCACATGCCACAGAGCTTATAGGGCTGGCCCTTGTCCAAAGGGGTATTTCAAGGTGACTGACATCATCAGGCTTGCTAAAGTAGGGCAATGGGAGGTGTAGTTGACTGTGAATGGCCTCACAATCATTAATCTTTGCACGCACACACACACACACACACACACACACACACACACACACACACACACACACACACAAACACACACAAAGAGCATTTCACAGTTGCCATGTCTGGGATTAGAACTCCTACCTAAGTAGGTATGTTACATTACAGCATTCCACAGTTATCAGATGCACCACAGAGTTTATACGGCTGGTTGTTGTCCAAAGGGGTATTTCAAGGTAACTGATATCAACAAGCTTGCCAAAGTAAGGCAATGGGATGTGTAGTGACTGTGAATTGTCTCAAAACCCTTAATCTCTACACACAAACAAACACACAGTTGCCATGTATGGGATTTGAACTCCTACCTAACTAGTATGTTACACTACAGCATTACACAGTTCTTGCATGTACCATGGAGCTTACAGGGTGGCTCCTTGTCCAAAGGGGTATTTCAAGCTGACTGACATCAGCAGGCTTGCTAAAGTAGGGCAGTGGGAGGTGTAGTGACTGTGAAAGGCCTCAAAATCTTTAATCTCTACACACAAACCTGCACACACACACCCACACCCCCCACACACACACAGTTTCACAGTTGCCATGCCTGGGACTAGAACTCCTATCTACCTTACATATTACACTACAGCATTATGCAGTTATTGCACGCACAACAGAGCTTATGCGGTTGAGGCTTAGCCAGAGGGTTATTTCAAGGTGAGTGACATCAGCATGAGTGCCAACATGGGCAATGGGAAGTGCAGCGTGTGTGAATGGGCCATAAACCATTCCTCTGGAAACACACAGACAACACTCAGTCACACACAACTTTACATTTGACATGACTAGGTATACAAATGCTAGATGAATACTGATTTGTACTATCATGTTGCACAATTGTTACAAGCACCACAGACTCTATAGGGCTGAGGGCTACCAAAAGCAAATGTCTACAGTGATTGACATTGGCACATCATGTTATAGTGGCCAATTGGAAGTGTGGTGGGTGGGACAGGCCTCATGATGGAAATCTCTCTGTCACTGTCTGTCTCTCTCTTCCCCACATCTCTGTGCATGTATGTTTGACCTATTATAGTGTGTTGGCCTTGGATATGTGTGAGTATTCTTATCCAATGTGTGTGCAAAGCATGAATGGTGTGCAATGTGGTGTGTGTGCACAGATATCTGCGATTGACAGATATGTATAGTCCACTGTTGTTGTCAGACATGGGCTTCATTTCTCTAAGTGTAGGAGCATGCCCAGTATGACCCTTTGTATGTTGTCAGACATGTGCTTCATTTCTCTAAGTGTAGGAGCATGCCAAGTATGACCTTCTGTATTGAGTGTGTGAATCCATTCCAGGTAGGTTGTACTCCAGTCCAGGATTTTGTGTTCTACACCTACAGCTAGCAACCTGTTTCTGCAGGATATCTGTAGATAGGTTGACAATATGGAGTCACAATGGGCAAAATATAGTGGGATACTGTATCTATTGTGTCTGTGCTGCTTGTCTTACATGGTTGGCGTTGGCAGAGATATTCAGACATATGCACTGTTTTACACTGTGATGCATTATGACATCAACTACTGTCATATATACTTATTTTCTCACAGTTATTCCTGGGAAATACAAGATGAATTAAGCTGTGTCCAGTATTGTGGTCTGCAGCCTATATATTCTTGTACACTCTTGTACACTCATGCCATTTTGGAGAGGTAGCTGCAGACACTTGCTAATGGGTCTGTTTAAATGGTCCAGCACATTGGTACTGTAGTGGCTGAGGATCCCAGCTTGTACATCTATTGACATAACAGAATGGCCATATCCTGCTGTGGCCATACCACTCAGGTGTACAGATTCACCCAGGTTATCCAGGGGCAGGGGTCATATATCTGGTCAGTTCCCCTTCACATTGTGGTTTACAGGCAGGTTTGTAGCTACTCATTACTGGGTTTGCAGGCAGGGGTAGTATGGGCATACATCAGAGTTTCAGACTTCACACACTCCGTGGCATCCATGCTTCTACACCCCCCCACTGTGTTATTCTATCCTCTTCCTAACATTATGCAAGTGATATCTGAGAAGTATCCCTATAGTTGTCCCTTTATCCCAGCGGTATTTAGGAGTTGGTCCACAGTTCATGCAGTAGGACATGGTGGGCATGCTACTGGGATTTGTCGACATGGCCTTGCATTTGTGTTCTGTGGACTGTGTTATGTTGTTAGTTGGGACCCCATGAGATAACATACATTGGCAGTACGGGTGAGGCACAGGCCTTTGACAGGGGACTGTAGGGCATTTGGTAGTGATGCAGGCCATCTGTAGCAGGCCAGTGCATTCTGTCATGCCTACAGTCCCAGGCTGCGAGCCACTGGATTCCCCTGTGGTGACAGGGTAAGTGTGGGAGGTGTTAATGGCAATAGTTCCAGTCCATATTAATCCATTGTTCTGGATTCTGGCAGGGTGCTGCTTACAGCTAGGGACACACCTGCATGGACACCTCTTCAGCATACTGCATTCTGTGGGTACTCCCATACAGAAGTGGGGGTCATACTGTACTCATTCCCAACAGCAGGGATATGACTTGTGATAAACCTGTGGCTGGTGGTGGTGGTGAGCTGAGTGCATGTGTGCTATGGAAGCTTCTTGCAGCTGACTCACAGATATACCTGGGACATTCCCCTTATGCTGCATTGTGCGGGGACATAGACAGTCTCTCATTACTTCAGAGTTGTGTACTGGTAATTGTTGTTTGACTAATTTTATATCATTACTGGCTGACTTCAGAGTTGTGCACTGTTATTTTTGCTTCACTGTATAGTTTTTCAGATCTCTGATGAAGGTGTTTTTCCCCCTCCCCCTTTTTCTCTGTGTCTTAAGTTGGTATAACTGGTTTTACATCCTGTGTGTTATCTGACCATCTCAAGGATTACTTGCATAAAATTAGACCCTCTTAGTAAAAAAGTCTGCATATCATTGTTGGAGCCTTCCTGTGTCCTGAAAGTGTGCTCTTCAAACTATCTGGAGATGTACAGAGCTGAGTACATTTTTCTGGCACTTCAGAGTTGTGTACTGGTAATTGTTGTTTGACTAATTTTATATCATTGCTGGCTGACTTCAGAGTTGTGCACTGTTATTTTTGCTTCACTATATAGTTTTTCAGATTTCTGCTGAAGGTGTTGGTTTTCCCATACCAACCCTTCCTATTCCTGTGTTGTTGTTTAAATTTGGAGGTTTTTGCAGTCACCCGCCCCCCACTGTAGATTTGATCTGGGACACTCCCCCCCAGTCCCATCTCTTTTCCTCATTCTACCTAATAGACTCCTTCTGCATTGCTTTTAGTAATTTTTAATTTAATTGCATTTTTTAAACTGTTTGGTCTAACATTGCTACATACTCAAGTGTGCTAGCTTGCACTGTATTTGAATTGTTTTGACTGCTGTTTTAGCTACTTTTCTGTATATATAAAAAAAATACATTTCCTGTAACTAGTGTTGTCCAGATTCAGATTTGCTGTATCCAGGACTGTATGTAAGCTTTTGAACCCCCCCCCCAAGCTTTCTGTGTTGGAAGGAAGCCTTCTAGCTTATCAGTGGGAGTGGTAAGCACTAGGTAACCTATCTACCACATAAGGAGTGGTTCTGGCACAGAAATTGTAGTTATTGGCCATTTGGGCAGTTTTTCCATCTCTCTCAACTTTCTGATTTAAAAGCCCACACATGCACTTGTTTCCCCCTTTCCTGTAACTAGTTTAGTCCAGATACAGATTCTTACTTTTGGCACTTGAATTTGCTTATTCATGATCAGCACTTGTTCAGAACTTGTAAGCACTAAATAACCTACTAATTACTACAACACTCAACTTTCCTCATTACCTACAGGAAAACAGTTTTGGTACTTACTTTCCTCACTTGCTTAGAAAAAAACAGCTCTTGTATTCACTTTCCTCACTTATCTAGAGGAATTTTTTTTTTTTATTCAGGCATATCCAAGGGTTAGCACACAGTGTTCTCTCCTGTCTATCTGATGAATCTGGGCATCTTGGGGCAATGTAGAAATTTCCTCATGTACACAGACAACCCTCTTCTCCTACCACCCAACACTACAACCTGTGAGAGATGCACTTATCTAGCCAAACTGGAGGTAAAGCTCTCTCCAGTCAAGACTGAACTTGACAGTCAAGAGGAGAAGGTAAACACTTGTACCACATCACACTCATCACATAGTCTCACTAAATCTACACCACCAAAGTCCACACATAGAAACACAAAAACATTCACGGAGGCTCTCAATAATAATCTGCTCAAGCAACAGAGACCTCTAAAGCAGAAATGCAAGCAACCTCCACCCCCCAACACAACCCAAATGACACATAGCCCGCAGACTCAGTGTGCCACTCAACCACAGCCAATAAGGCAAAACAACGTACCCAACACACTAGACATAGGCAACTCTATAGTCAGGCACACTGATGTCCCACTCACCAGGCTAAACAAGGAGAAGGTTACTGTCAGCTGCCTGTCAAGTGCCAGGATCCGTCACATAACCCATGCACTCAGGTCACTCCACAAGTACAAATATGACTCTGTCATTGTCCATGTTGGTGTGAACGACCTGAGATGTACCTCCCTGGACTACATGAAAAGAGACATGGAAGAGCTCTCCGATCTTGTAGCCCAGGCAGGTATGACCCTAGCCCTGAGTAGCATTCTTCCATCACCCAGAATGATGTCGCAGTACAAGGACAAAATGATTGACTTCAACAATTGGCTAAGCTTCTGGTGCCATTCTAAATGGATCCAGTATCTGTCTGCCTGGGATGACATGGTCGACAGACCACAATGCTTTGCCAGAGATGGCCTGCACCTGTTACCCCTGGGATTTTGGATGCTGGCTAAGGTTCTTGCTGCCCCTATAGTGCCTTTTTTAGGCAAGGTTCAAATGACAAATTCACCACCATAACAGGAACAGGCAAGCAAAAACTGAAGGTGATGCTACTCAATGCCAAAAGTCTAAATCTCAAAATGCACTCACTCGAGGCACTCCTTAAAATGGAGAACACCGATATCTGTGCAGTGACTGAGACGTGGTTCAAGGATCCAGAGAGCCCCCATGTACTACCAGGCTATAACTCATACCACACTTTTCGGCCATGTAACCTGGACCGAAACACCAAAGGTGGAGGTATATCCATATTCATTGAGGATATCCACACCTCCAGGCTAGCTGCTCAGCATAATGCAACCGAGGTTATCCAAGTGCAACTAACTCTGGGCAAAACTGCAATCCAAATTGTAACTTGCTACAGATCACCCACCATGCCCCAGGATTCCCACTCCTCTTTTCTTGATGTACTAGAAAATATTAGGGTTCAACCAAACACCCTAATAATGGGCAATTTCAACTACCCCACTATTAACTGGGAAAACTACTCATGTACCAACTCCTTCGCTCAACGCTTTCTGGAATTCATAAACTCCAGTCACCCCCACCAGGGGCAACAATATCCTATCTAGTCATTACCAATATGAGTGACAGGTGTTCCACACCTAAAGTCAATGCCTCATTGGTCCGATCCGACCATAAGTTAATTACCCTAGATATCCACATCCTGCCTCCACCCCCTATTAAGGAAACCATGGTAAAAAATTTCTCCAAAGCCAACTTCATGCTTCTTAAGACAGAATTGGTGAACTTCATGACACCCATGCAGATGGACAATACAGTTATGACTACTGAATCCTACACAATTGCACTTTATAAGCAATTACATGAGTGCATGGATCATGCTATCCCAAACAGAACCAAGACGCTCTCCTCAAAAAAAGGAAGCCAATCTGGTGGTCCCCTGCCATAAACAAACTGTACAACAGAAGAAAGAAACTCTTGCAAAAGAGAGTAAAATCCCATGAGTGGAGGAGCTCCCTGGTCAGCCTCAGTAAGAAGCTGCAATCCCTGATAAAATCCTCCAAAGCTAGTTACAAAAACAAAATCGTCACTGATTCTAAAAACAACCACAAAGCATTCTATAGCTATGTCAAGAATCTAAATGGCAACACTCAGATCTGTTCTGCACAATGGCACTAAATATACAGACCCAACTGATATTGGCAACATCCTGCCAGATAGGTTCAGTGCTAACTTTACCCCCCTCTCACCCCCTAAAGAGCCCATCTCCATACCAGAAGAATGCAAAGTTCCTATATTCATGGCTGCACAGGTAAAAACCCCACTCTCCAAAGCCAAGAACACAGCATCCATGGGACCAGACAACATCCCAGGCTGCGTTCTACACGAACTACAGAACAAACTGGCACCCCACCTAAGTACCATGTTCAATCATAGCCTCACCTCAGGCTTTGTGCCTGATGAGTGGCACACAGCAATGGTTATCCCAGTCCAGAAGGGGGGAGCCACCACGGACCCCGGGAACTACCGCCCCATTAGCCTGATGAGCCTGGTCTGCAAGGCCATGGAACATATCATCATGGAACTTATAAACAAAGACATTGGTAATTTCCAAACTGTGGATCCTACCCAGTTTGGGTTTGTAAAAGACAGGTCATGTCTCCTAAACCTGATAGATTTCTTTGAAGCAGTCACCAAAGCCATAGACAAGGGTAAGGTGGTTCACACAGCCTATATAGAGCTTGCCAAGGCTTTTGACACCATCCCCCACTCTGGAATTATAGATAAACTCACTAAAATAGGTATAACTCCCTATGTCACAAGATGGGTTGCTAACTGGCGCACTGACAGAACCCGCACTGTGAAAGTAGCAGACTCCAAATCCGACTTCAGACCAGTGACAAGTGGAGTACCACAGGGTTCAGTCCTGGGTCCTCTCCTGTTTGGTATCTACTTCTCTGAAGTACAGGCTAACACAGAAGGTCTTTGGCTAATGAAGTTCGCAGATGACTGCAAACTAGGAGCCATAATTGAAATTCCTAATGATGTGGACATCCTACAAAAGAGCCTCACGGAGACAGATGCCTGGTGTCAAAGCCATGGCCTCAAGCTCAATGCCAAAAAGTGCATTGTCATCCCCTTTGGTAAAAACTCTGTACCCATGAACTACAATATAGGCGGTAGTATACTTAACACCGAAAGTGTGATAAGAGACCTTGGGACACAAGTGGACAGTAGTCTCTCCTTTGATAATCAGATTGCCACAGTAGTCAGGAAATCCTTCTATGTGGCATACCTCATCACAAACGGTTTCTCATCCAGAAAAAAAGAGGTCATTGTTCCCCTCTACTCATCACTCATTAGACCCATTATAGAGTACAGTGCCCCTTTTGGTATGTACCTCACAAGACATCTACAACAACTGGAAAGGCCATATAAATACCTCACAAAGAGGATTACCAGCCACAAACAGATGCCCTACGCAGACCGTCTCAAAAAACTCCAGCTTTACTCCGTCACATATCGCCTACTCAGAGGTGATCTCTGCCTAACATACAAAGCTATGTCAAATGCAGAGCTGTTGGACATGCTCCACTTAAAGAAATCCCAATCCCTCCAAGCTACACGCTCTAGGGACCTAAACCTTGTCACCACAGTAAACAGAACATGCCGGAGGGATAGATTCCTGTCTCAGAGACTTCCCATACTCTGGAATAAACTACCTATCTATATCAAACAAAGCTCCTCATTAGCACTCTTCAAGAAAAATCTTGACGATTGGATGGGAAATAGGAAATTCACCCCGTGGATCACCTCTGCGGCTCTGCTCGACAGTGGCACAGGAAAATAATTTTCTTGGGTGGCAAAAGCCAGGGTACCTTTTTGGCTGGGCTTGTTTAGGCCCCAAGGCCAATAGCCTAGTACCTACTTATGAACCTATGAACCTATGAACTGTGCCTTTTGTGGTCTGCCAGTGATTGGCCAGACTACATCAGTATTCCATACTACACAGACAACTAATGTACTGCTAACCTGTATGTACAATTCCAAAGGTGTGTGCAGTTGACAGTTAAATTTTATGTACTCTGTCTAGGGTACTTCCACTGTGTACTGTGTGTATGTCTGGGCCCACAGATGGTGACAGATATTGACATCTGAACAGTGATTATGGATGACTGCTGAATTGGGTCTTACTGGGATGCATCGTGGTTGGAACTGTAGTTGTCAGAACATGGCCCTGTCATCAACAGTACTGGCCATAGGCCACTGAGACACAACCCTCCATGCCTACATGCTGACCACTTCCACACAATATACAACACACAACAACCTAATACACAGACCCCTGTATATTGTACACATGCAACAATCTATCCTGCAAATTGGGCCAGCTCAGGTAATCTATGCTCCACTGTTATTAAACCCACAAGTACATGTTACTGCATTTCTACATAGGATTGTGGGGTGGGGGGGGGCACACCTGACAACTGTAAATATTTGCTATGACTGTACTGGTATTTCAGGTACTCTATTGGCTTCCATTTCATTTTGTATTCTGACCTATCATGCAGGCTAGAGGCATATCAGTTGAGTACAGATCTTAGGTTTTATTGACCTATATTTCAGTTTCAGGCTTCTTACCCTTCAGAACTAACATACAACTGCCAGACCTGTTGTAGTCTGTCTGTGTAAGTCTGGAGGGGGGCTGTTCTCCATTGCCATCAATTGGAGGCCTTAGCACAGCCTTTCCTTATGGTCTTCTACACCTGTCCTGCTGGCTGAGGCTGTTGTTGGGTATGTGAGTCTCACTGACATGCATGTGTGTGTCCTATGGACACACATTTGGGCCACTACATGTACTGCAGTGGATTTGTCACCTTGTCTAGTACTGCCTACTTTGTTGACACCAGTATTTGTTATGGATTTCATGTTGCCCATATAGGTGTCCACTATCTGCTGCCATCCCATTCAGCCATCCGATTCCCTTGCATGCTTACATCCATACCATAGATACAACTGGCAGAACATACTACACTATTCAGCAATTGATAGGAAGAGTGACTTACCTTGTGGCTGTGCCAGTATTGAGTATGGAGCTGGAGGGCTGACTATGTCAGATACAGATAGTACACTCCCTATATATGGTAAAGCACAGGTAGTGTCATGTTTGGCATCCCTTTTACTGTATGTGCAAGTCAGAGAGAGGTGCCATTTCCTGGGTCCCTACTATGTCAGTGTATGTGCTATACGTTGCCACTTTGCCAAAGCCTGGGTATACTGGGCACACCTCCTTTTGCCTACATGGGCAGGCTCAGTTTGTTCCTCCTCAGAGTCACTCTGTGCCTGTGCTGGCCTTGGCAATATTCAGGGGCTGTGTGGCCCTGCCCCGTGCTGTTTCTGCTGCAGCTGTTTCTGCAGGATCATATTGTGTATCATGGCACATACAATGAAAATTTGTGTACATGTAGCTGGAGAGTACTGCAAGGCTCCACAGGATATGTCCAGGCACTGGAACCATGACTTGAGCATCCCAAACACATGCTCTATTATGATTCTGGTTTGTGCGTGTGCCTCATTATGGAGTTCTTGCTTGGGTATGTGTGCATTTCTGATGTGTGTCATCAGCCACGACTCCAGTGCATAATCAGCATCCCCCACTAGGTGGCCATATGGGATGTCCCCACTGGCAAATCTCTGGTACAGCTGTGTCATATGCCAGATGTGGGAGTCATGATAGCTTCCAGGGTTGCCAGCACACACATTCATGATAATGCACTGGGCATCACACACGACCTGGAAATTGATGGAGGGGAAGCCTTTGAGGTTTATGTAAACCCTACCCCGCTCACCGGGTGGTGCTTTGATGTGTATGTGCATGCATTCTATAGCACCCACTACCTCAGAGTATTCTGCTATTTGGTGGAAGAGATGCATATTGCTGGTCAATGCCTCACAGGTGTTGAAGAAATATATGTGCTCACCAGTATGTGCTGACATGGAATCCAGGAATTGGTGGAGTACCCCGGATGCTGATGCCTGTGAGATCCCCATGATATCCCCAGTTGGCCTTTGGAAGGTACCTGTGGCTAGTATTCTTAAGCCTACACATACCTTGGTATCCACTGGGATGGGTTCCCCTCTGTTGGTTCTGTGTGAGGCATGGCCAGCACAGCTCAACAATTTGTTGTAGGATGTCCTGTCCACCCTATAGTGCTTCACTATCTCCAGCTCATGTAGCCCCTGGTAGGTTACCCTGGGTCTGTACACTCTTCTCCTTCTCCTCACTGTGGGTTAGTCATCAGCATTCTCATCCTCACCACCCTCAGCCTCTTCCACATATTGATGTATGAGAGCAACAGCAGCCCCTATCATTTTGTTAGTTTTGTCAGGTAAAATTTGCCCGTCTGTGTACACCGGTGGTGTAGAGTTTGTGGGAAAAAACAGAGTGAAAGGTGTTTGCATAGTTTATAGTAGGGTGCTGGGCTGCTGCCTGTGTAATTGGCTGATTCTGATACATTTCACCTGCAAGCTATGCTAGTTCTCCTTGACTGCCTTTCTACTGCTGTTTTCCCTTCCCATTGCCTTCCTGCTTGAGCCCCAAGGTGCGTCACACATATCCAGTGCTCAGCTGTGAACAGAGCTGCTAGTTCCTGTTTTTTTTTTTTTTTTAAACCCGGTGAGCGGCGCACACACCCATTCTAGACTCCCTAGCTCCCTCTAGGAAGATTCGAGTGAAATCCAATCAAGTCCCACAAAGAATACCTAATGAAGTTAACAGTATTTGGGAGAAGTGGGATGAAGACAGATGCTCCAGGCCCACTAATCCTTTTTCTGGTGTGGGTAGAAAGATTTCATTGGCTTTGAACACAGAACATAAATCATTGTTTGATGAACTGGAGAAATTAATGTGGAAGGAAACCTCAGTTCATTATAACATCTGTGGTCTACAAAAATATGTTGAGACGGATACCACCCCAAAGAGTGTTTAGATCCTTCTAACCCATTTGATTTGACTTTGACACGGATACTGCATTTCATAAGAGGTGGGTTAATGCTGCCCATCAAATGGCTGCACATTCTTATTGAACGATCAGTTAAAGCATAAAGAACTGTGCTAACATTAAGAAACTGTGTTCTGATCTCACTAATGCTGTTCCGGTATCTTTGTTCGATGATTTTCTTAAGCAAACTAATTCTAAATTAAAAGAGTATGAGATTACTTTGGTCAATGAAAAAAGGAAAACTTTTATGAATCTAGTAAGGCTTTCCTGTCCAGGACTGCAAGTTAGGTTTCATCCAGGTGATAATTCTTGACTTCAGAAGGGAGGTTATACTGGAATGATGGCGATTTTCCAGGTCTCCCAGCGGCTGAACAGAGAAATATTTCACAAACTTTTTTAGGGGGACTCCTCCTCTTCTATTCCCTTGGCACAGGGACAGAAACGGACATGGGAACAGTCAGCTAACCCAGGTGGGCAACGTTTTGCACAGGGGGGATACAAGCGGGGAAGATGTTGATGTTCGTACTGTTTCCACTAATAATACTGTGATAAATTCTACTGAGTATGCTGTTAATCTTTCCAACTATGTATTTAATGAAACTGAAATGTGTGTTTTAAATAGGGGACTTAAATTTGTCCCCACGGTGGTCACTCGTCTTTATGACATACAAAGTGATGTGTTTTCTTTTGCTAGGAAGTTACATTTGAAATATTTTTTTCAGAAAAGATGTTTTTTCTGTCCCTGAAATAGATGAAGAGAGTGTAGAGAGTTCATTGGATAGCTTTTATTCTTGTATGTCTGACACTGAAAATAATGCATATTATAGTTTTGATACTTCCAAGGTTCCCTCACAAAGTACTTTTATGCCTAATGTTTTAAATGGGGAGGTATGCCAGTTTGTCATTCTAGTTAATCATTTTACAGAGTTAGCTCATAAAGAATTCATGAGCAGCAAGTCTAACATAAACTATAACATGTCATCTCAAGAATGGAAAGCTTTACTAACTTTAAGCAGGATGGATGACATTGTATTTAAACCATCAGATAAGGGCAACAAACTAGTAGTTATGTATTTTTCTGATTATTTAAGTATGTGTATGAAACATTTGTGTGATGTTAACACATATAAAGTTGTTAATCCAGAAGCTTACTATACATCTATTGATGAATATAAGGAGTTAATAAACAAAGGAATGAGACTAGGTTATTTTTGTCAGTCGGATGTTAAAAAAAAGTTTCAGGTTGAAGGCTCTA
Organism: Protopterus annectens; assembly: GCF_019279795.1. Lineage (NCBI taxonomy): Eukaryota > Metazoa > Chordata > Ceratodontiformes > Protopteridae > Protopterus > Protopterus annectens. Next base: position 968,176,923 of record NC_056748.1, read on the forward strand.
AAATGGCCTTGTTTTATTGCTTACCTAAAATTCATAAGAATTTGCACAGACCTCAGGAGGCCTATAGTATCAGGGTCTGTGTATTTTTACATAACCTAGGTGTCTTTTTACATCATTTTTGTCTCCATATGTTATGAAACTACCCTCATACATTTTGACTTTTTGGATAAAGTAAAACGTATTAAATTAAATCAAAATATGTTATGGGTTAGTATAGATGTGAAAAGCCTATATACAAACATTATATACCAGTTTGGATTGGAAGCTATAAGATTTTTTCTAGGAGATTTTCCTGCTATGGAATATGTTATTGAATTGACACATTTTTGTTTAACTCATAATTTTTTTGAGTTCAACAATGTTTTATACCATCAATTGTAAGGACAGCCATGGGGCTTCATTTGCCCCTTATTCATGGGATTGTTTGAATTGGAAGTCATTTATAAGCATAAATTCTTTCACGAACATGTTGTTTAATACTTTAGGTACGTTGATGATTTAATATTTTTGGTTGACAGTAATAGGGAAGAAATTATGAAATTCTTCAATGATATTAATATTAACAAATATATGATAAAATTTGATGGATTGAATATTGGACATGTTATTCCATTTTTGGATGTGGTATTAGATATATCTGATGGTAAAAATATTGTTACTTCACCTAACAAAAAATTCGAAGGAACATGCCAATATTCACATGGTACTAGTGGGCATCCTTCTCATATAATTAATGCTTTACCCTAAGGTGAAATGTTACGTATCCATAGACTTTGCAATAGATCTGACATTTTCCATAAAGAAATGGGTTCTTTGGTTAAATCTTTTAACCCGAGGTTATAGTAAGGATATTTTGGAGAAAAGCTTTATAAGATTGTCTACAGGGATTAAACCCAGAGTTGAAAAATCTATTTTTGATAGGAATAGTAATACTGTGGGGTGGGACATGATACGACAGAATGATTTAAGTGAAAATAGGGATAATATTTATTTTGTAACTACATTTGGTTGCTTTACCAAACATTTTCTTGATATAGTTAGCCGTTTTTGGTTTTATTTATGTTCTCTAAGGAATGTACAACAATGGCTAAATTTGCATATTAAGTTTTCTTACCGTAAAGGTAAAAATATAAAAAAATTTTTTGGTGAAAGCCAAGTTTGTTATGCCTTTTTTAAAAATGTATAGTGAACCTGTTCGAGTTGGAACTTTCCCCTGTGGCAAGTGTAAAGCTTATAAACATATTGTAACTAATTTTGAATTTATTAATAATGTCAGATTTGATAGTCATGGTTTTTTTAACTGTAATTCTGTTGGTGTTATATATGCTTTACAATGTCCCTGTAACAAATTTTATATTGGGGAGACAAAGAGGGCATTTAAAACTAGATTTTTAGAACATGTTAGGGACATTAGGAATTGTAAGAAGGACAGTCCTGTGGCAGTACATTTTTCAGAAGTTCATAATAAATGTAGTAATGGTTTGAAAGGGACAGTATTAGAACAAATTTGTGTGTCTTTGTTTAATAATATGAGTATAAAAACTCTTTTAGTGCAGAAAGAATCTGTGTACATTTTAAAATTTAAAACTATGTTCCCTTTTGGGCTAAATGAAGAGCTCAATTGGAAAGCATTATCTTGTTAAGATGCTGTTTAAATTGATTAATTGCATAATTATTTTATTGTTTGTGTATATATATTGCTATGCTATGTAAGCATTTTATTCTCCTTGAAGGCTTTGGCCGAGACGTCAGAGAGAGTTTTTTCAGTGTGCATTAAATCCTTTTGGTGGAGTTTGTGTTCGTTGTTTTTTTCCTGCTTGGTTCCTGTTGTTCCAGTTAAATCCAATCATGCTCCCTGGCTTTCAAAAGAAACTAAGTCCATCATGAAACAAAGAGACAGTTTCTGGAAAGCCTGGAGCAAATCTAAACAAACACCTCTTCTACTCAAATACAAACAACTACGCAATCTTGCTAAAAAACAGGTAATAATAGACAAGAAGTCATTCTATAGCTCAGGCCAGAACAAATATAAATCAAACCCTCGTAAATTCTGGACAACACTCAACAGCATCCTCTACTCTGGTAATCCCTCTAACCCCTCACCCTACCCAAACACAACTCATGAGGAAACAGCTACCCTACTTAACTCACATTTTATCTCCTCCATATAAAATCTCCTACCCTCTCAACCCACCTCTCCCTCAGTACCTGTCCCCTCACCCACCCCCAACACTTCACCCTTTTACTTCAAGCCTGTGCCCATTTCCTACATCAAATCTCTACTGCTCAAACTCAAAACATGCTCCTCCTCCACTGACAAATTACCTCTGACCTTCCTTAAACACGCAGCTGACTCTATTGCCTACCCAGTAACAATATTAATAAATAGATCTATGCAAGAATCTACTGTTCCTACCCTTTGGAAATCCTTCTACACTATCCCTCTTCACAAAGGAGGTAACTCCACTGACCCTTCAAACTACCGACCCATTGCCATTCTGTCACCTCTATCTAAGATACTCAAAAAATGCATCCACACTCAACTTATGAATCACCTTCTCAATCAAAACTTACTCAGCCCTACCTAACATGGCTTTCGCCCCTATCACAGCACAACTACTGGTCTACTATCCTTCACTTACACCACAGCAGAATCTCTGGACAACAATAAACTTACTTCCTGTCTCTTTCCTGACCTCTCCAAAGCCAAAGTCTCATCCACTACTAATATCTAAACTCACTAACTTTCACCTCTCCACCTCCACCCTCAGCTGGTTCGCTAGCTATCTGTCTGGATGCAAACAATCAGTCAAATGGCTCTCTTCCTTGTCTCCTTTCTTGCCTATCTCTACTGGTGTTCCACAAGGTTCTATCTTGGGTCCTCTCTTATTAAACATCTTCACCAATGATCTTTTCACCTCATGTTATCAGTCTTCTCTCATACAATACGTAGACAACTCCACAATCATTTCTACATCCAGCAACATCTCTGACCTACCCTCCCTAACCCTAACAGCTCTACTTTCCATTGAACAATGGTTTCAGAAAACTTACTGATCCTCAATCCCACAAAAAACAAACTCTTACTCTTCCTACCCCACTCTCTTAATCATCATAAATCCTCCTTTGTCATTAAGTCATTCAATAACACAGCTATCCTACCTGACACCCACACAAAACTCCTTGGAGTCATTATCGAATTAAAATTCAATCAACACATACAGCAATGTATAAAGAAAACACATCAGAAATTAGGTCTATTATAAAAATATCTCAGTCCGCTAGACTCACCCTAGGACAAGCACTCCTCCTCCCTCACTCCTCTATGCTGCTCCAGTTCTCACAAATATCCAAAAACTACCTGAATAAACTCCAACAATCCTACCACAAAATAGCCAGATTCATCACCAACTCCCCAAACAACACACACCACTGCATTGCTTTGAAGTCTCTACAATGGCTAGAACTCCACAACTACTACATCTCTATCAATTTCACATGTTGCACTCTGTGCTCTTTAAACCATCCTACTGTCCATCCTTATCTCTCCTTGTCTCTGTCTACACCCCATCTCGACCCCTCCGCACCTCTAATCAACAATTGCTTGATATTTACCACCCAAATAAGTTGGTAGGTAAGCTACTCTACAAACACTCTGTGGCCCAAGCCTGGAACAAACTACCCCTTGACATTCACTCAATCTCTCACACCCCACTATTTAAAAGAAAACTAAAGACTCATTTACTCAATTCCAGAATTTGCCCATGCTATGACCCTTAATTCTTTCCTCCCCCCCCACATTGGAATCCATCCATCTATCCTTGTCATACTTCTGAACTCTATCCCCACCAGTACAGTTACATAGCAACAAAAAAAAAAAAAAAAAAAAAAACCTTGTGCTGTCATTTAACTATTGTTAATTTTGTTTTGTTTATTATTTACTACTGTATTGTTTTGTTTTTTGTTTTACTACTGAAATGACTAGTTTTATTTCTATTGTTTGCTATACCTGTATACTACTGTAGTGTTTTTTTATTGTACTATCTGGAGCTTTTCTCCACGGGTCTCCACTGAAAATGGGGCAAAATCCCAATTGGTCTAATCCGGTCAACAAATGTCAATAAATAACAATAAAATAAATTTAGGCAATGTAAACGCTGCTAGGCTACCTCAGCCACACCCCCCTTCCTTAGCTGTGTTTTGCTAAGGGCAAACCTCGGCCACAAAGCTCCAATAAGCTTAGAGCATGCATGACACTCCCCCTTATGAGGTCATCTACCTCTTATGCTTATACCATGGTGTTGCTGCACCTACACAGTTGGGTGCAAGCTAACACTGATGGAAAATCTGTGATTCAGTATCAGTCTCCTCATTTGCATAAAACTGACTGCTAATGCATGGCTACAAAACTAACACTCAGCCTTCCCCCCTAAGCAACTACTATTCCATAATATTGTTGTCTTATGCATGCCATTGACTATTATGGCAGAATGCTGATTTTGATTTAAAAGCTTATTTCCAACTTTTTTCATTATTTTCGGGCCGATCCCATTTGCCCATAGCTGCCCTATGCTTAAGCTGCCCAAATCAGCCAAAAAAATGTTATTTTTTATAATTTTGCAACTCTTTCCCATGCCAATGACCATATATTTGGCCATTGGCATGCCTACTACATTAAATACATGCTTTCTTTGGAGCTGTTATGCCTCCGTTTTGTAATTTGCAGAAATGTATTCGGTTAGTAACCGAATACATTTCTGCAGGTTACACTATTCCTGCACAGGTGTCTGCCTGCTTCCTGGTTCATTAATTCACCTCATTTGCATGGTTTTCACCAGCAAATGGGGTAATTAGCATACAGGAGCTGTGTCCGTTCAGGAATAGTGTAGGAGTGCTTGTGCACATCCCGGGAGCTTGTTCAAGGATCGCTCATCGGCCATATTGCATGCAGCAGCTCTTGCGCTATTTCTGTATGCTGTGCAGAACTTGCTGAATCCTGGGGAATGTTTTAGCAAAAGCTATTTTATCTGTTCCAGTCTACTTTTGTACAATCTCTGCTTGACCTGTGTCCTTTTGGTACTCTCAGCACTGAACTCATGAGACAATGAGACAGCTTTATAGTTGCTATAACAATAGCAGTACAGTTCATAGAATTATCTAAGATACTGTGATTCTACCATATTTTGAGTTCATTCATCACATTGCGTGGAATATTTAGTAGTCTAGTCTCAACAGGAAGTAGTCTAGAAAGGAAACATTCAGCAAATAAGCTAAAACAAAACTGATGCGCACCCCTTACTTAGAAGACTTTTGTTACCAGAGCAAATCATTCTCTAACCATTTAGAGAATATGAGAAATTAGTCTTAAATAGTTTAAGCTACAGAACTGGAATATTCTTTAATGCGTTGCCAAATAAATAAACTTAATCAGTAGCAAAGACTTACTATGCTGGCTGTTAACTTTTAAGAGCTAATTGCTTTTATGATTCTGCCAAGTAAATGAAATTCATCAGGCAGTGAAGTGACATCATCATTTATTACATAATGCTATTTTTGCCATGATAGGCTAGATTAATTACACTGTTATTACACAGCAGGGACCAGCAAAGAAAAGCTCTCACATCTTAAGCAAAACATCAGGAATAATAAATATGGTTTTGATAAATATCAAATGGATATAATACAAACCATTAAAACATTTTATATGACTAGTTTTCATTGCAAAGAAATGAAAAAGGGAGTAAAAAATGCAGTGCAGTGTAGTTATCACATATATGAAATACGAGCTTACACAAAAGTCATTTTCTAGAATGTAGCATAGCAGGATTCTAGTACATCAGCAGGATTATATTTCTGATATACTTAACTATTACAGAAAAAAGTGTCGGAGGCACAGTAACAGATGTGACAGCATGAATGCAACATCCCAGACTGGTATTTAATCTTGATTTACAAAACAGTAATATGATGAACAGAAACATATGGAATGAAAACACAGGCAATGAAATGGCAGCACATATGGTTCTATTCCAGCTGCAGCTGTATCTTGAATACCAGAAAGTACACCTTTGAGATCTTATCAGCTGTCATTCGATTTCTGTGCATCAACAGTATCATAGCCAATGCCTTCCAATGGTACTTACACACAAAACAGTTTAAGCATGTAACTAATTAAAATGAGCATGCAGTTCTCATAAGAGTTTCCCTCTGAAGACAGTTTACATTAGAAATAATTACTTGGAGAAGAGTTATGTGTAAATATTTTCACTGAATGAAAAAGAATTTCTGAATTATTTTAAGACTATGGCTGTTCAAGCTATTTTAATAACACGGCCACTGGGGCAGACATTTCTACTAAACAATTAAATCACTATACAGAGAATATAATTAGTCCTAGCTGTGGCAAAAGCATCTAACAAAAACGAATTGAGGACAATAGTACATGTTGGCTGAATGGTTAATGTGACCGCTATATGGGTCTGAGCTTCAGTTCCTGACCTTTGGGCATTCTATGTGTGAATTTTTTTTGTTCTCTTTGTGTCTGTGTGAATTTAATGCTCATTGGCTTGTTTGTCAAAAAATTCTCCTTATCTGATACATTTGTCCTTGTTTTTGTGTCCTTGATCATGCCTGAAAAGAAACATTTAATTTATTAATTTATCAAATGATTAGATTAAATTAAAAAAATGAAATTCTTAGATAAATGGAGAAATAAATTTTGAAACTATATATCAAAGGATTAAATAGCATGAGTAAGTGAAAATCTTTAAACTCATACATCAGGAAATCATATCTCATAACAAAATGACACTTTAATTGAAATATAGCCCTCAAGATAGCTTATCAACAAGATAATGAAAAGTTTACTGGGTGACTCTTGTAAGGATGCCTGCACAGTCACGATTCTGGAGAAAACATTAAATGGCGTGTTTTCTTTTTAAAGTGACGAGTCCAAGCTGGAGAGTGTCTGAACAGCTCATATTCAGTGTTTACTGCATTAACAATCAGAGCTGGAGAATGAAAAGAGTTTCAGTGTTTATTAACTGAAAGGCTGTGATACTTGCAGTAGAGAACTGCTTTTGAAGACTGAGAAAATACAGCTGTCAGAACACTGTCCACTGCTGGGGAACATGGCAGGAAATGTCCGATAAGTGGCCATGCAACCTCATTAAAAGTTGGATTATCCTTTTGTACATTGTGTAACTCAGATTGTCTGTGAACTCAGTATTACTTTGAACAGCGAAAATAAGGCATTCATTTTCCTCACCGTGGACATATTGTACTGGTCATTCTGGCAATACCAGGAATTTTGATTCAGTAGGGGAATAAGGAAGAGATGATAACAAGATGCAGACATAAAATGATAAAGTCTCACTCCATGAAAACACATTTTCAATTTCCATTGTAGCATGTGTAACACATAAAAATATTTATTTTTTACTTGTTAAATTTACTGAGCAGGTGATCTGATGAACTGAAATCCTTCTACAGGGAAGGCATGGGGGTGATGTTCCCATTACAGTTACTTTGCTACATCTGGGAATTAAATTCCATACACATAACAAGATATTAGAATTCATTACATAGAACAATAAGTAATGAAGGCTGTACACATAGCATGTAAAGTAATGCAGATCATACTCATACACAGCAAGACAACAGTATATACAATATTCCATGTTTCACACAATCTGGAAGATTGCTTGCAATCAATACATTTTAGTAGTGAGTATTTCAATCAGTTGTTCATCTGAGGGCTTTGACATGCTTGACACATTAGAACTCATTAGTGTATAGATGACAAAGTACAACTGATGCATTCACAGAAAGGTACCATCCATGTTCTTCAGTTCACAGACGCATGAGCATTGTTTACACATTCTATACATCCCATTGTTATGCATGCTGATGCAACACCTGTAAGCATTGTTTACAGCAAGTTATAGTCTTGTATATAAAAACGAACAGGCGGTGCATTCATTTGCATTGCTGAGCTCTCATGCAATAGATAGAAGAGACACAACCACAATGTTAACTCCATTCAAATATGCATACAATTGTTTAAAATATTGACTATATTAAAACACAACTATAACTGAAAATAAATTTTTGCATCATATCATAGTATCTTGTATTTAAATTATGGTCCTAGGTGCTGGGATGCTGTTAGAAGGCAAGCGATGAGGAAAGTGGCTTGAAGTTGAGTTATGTTGTCCCCAAGGAAAGGAACATGGTCTGTCTTGTAAGTGACAGATTTTAAAACAGATGGTTAAGGTCACAGAACTGTAAACTGGAGAGGGATAACATTTCACAGGTAAGTGGTACCATAATAAAAGTTCAGTGTCTGGAGGGTTTCTGCATATTGAGGATGTTTTGCTTATGATGTACTGTTATCTCAGATGTCTGACTGGCTAAGAAGTCAAAAGTAGGACAATAAGATGTTCTTTGGTAATCTATATACCATGACTAGGGTACTTATATAGGCTTTGTTGTAGCCCTGGCCATCCAAGGACAGAAAGAGAGTTACAGGTTTTGCTTTGAACTGTTCTGGAATATAACTTCAGTACAAGATAGCAAAGTTCTAGCATCTTGGTGGAGCCATGATTATTTACAGAGGTAAGACTTACTCTGCCAAATAGCAGAGGAAGTAGGGAGGTGTTGGTAACACTAATGCTTGTTCAAGGAGTCGTATGCTGTTTATTGTTACCCAAACAAACACACACTCTCTCCAGATTCTGATTTATCTTTTGATTACACAGACAGCATGGTCAGCGAGAGTGATATCTGACTTCATATATGACTGTCTGCTTATGTGACCTGATTTACAAAGCATTGGCTTGGTAACCTAAATAGTTTGTAATTATTTTTTATAAGACTAAGGTTCAAGTTTTTTTTTTTTATTTTTTTATTTACCTTAAGTGTTTTTCCAGATTTCTGTATTGTAGCTTGTGATCAGCAATGATTGATTAACAGGTAAAACTGCAGATCAAGATGTCCTCAATGTGATGAATAACTTCCACACATTATTTCATCTACAGATCACTGGTGTACACAGATGTACACCATAAGTAGCAGATGGAGCTTTCTAAGTTAAATAACAGAACAAAAAAAAAAACTGCTCTGAGTCACACACCAGCTTATGGCATCTTCTTATTGTTTTATGCCTGTCGGGACAGAAGTCCCCTTCCCTGCTGTTTTATGTCTGTATAGGGAAGTCTAAATCATGACATGCCATGTCACTGTCATTTAACAACCTTGGCAGCAGGCATATTCGGCAGTACATGGCCTAGTATGAGCATATGCTATCAATGTCACAGGGTGACCTAACAATTAAGGCTAGCATAGTTCAATGACGTATGACCCCTCAGCTGCTGCACAAGGTGCAGAGGATGTAGATATTAAAATCATTTCCTTGTTGGAGATAGAGAAGGCACAGCACCCTCATCCAGTGTAACCTCTACCTGGCCCTATGCCTGCTGAAGCAATTTTCTTTTTTAGAACTGGTAATGGGCATTAACATTCTTTTTCTGAAGTTTCTGGTATGATTAAGCTAACTGCCTCAAGCTGCTTTTCTGCATGAATTATGAACCTACCTGCATTTTTTTCCAAAGAGTAAGGGCTTTATCATTTGCATATTTTCTCATGTAAGGACTATACAGAACACTGCATTCCTGGTGCTGTCAACTATCTCGACATATATTGACTTTTTAATGCTATGCTTTGTCAGTTGGGAAAATACAAGTAAATATCTTTAAGTATGACATTGTTTAAGGGGCGGACTGCAATGATTACAGTGGTTTTAGTGATAACAATAAATTAATCTTCAGCCAAAAATCAATGACTCTTTCAAAGAAAGTTCATTATTTATAACAAACACACTCCCCCCGGATTCACTATCCTTCTGTGCAGGACTAGCTTAGTCCTGCATGGAAGCAGCCATTTAGGAGCAGGACGGCAGCGCACCATGAATGTTAATGAAGTCATGCTGCCTGAGCTCCTAATCTTACATGGAGCGTGTAAGAGTGCAGGGGGCGTGTCTGAGAGCAGAACTCTCAGAATATACACACCCCTGCAATGAAGAACAGCAGACAAGTCATAAAAGAATGAGCGAGACCCCTCATAGGTATACGCATACCCCCAGCAACTTCCCCCACGTGTACAAGAGCAATAGTTAAAACAACAAATATAAAGATGTTCATTTTTTTTTATGAAACAGATTAAATTTAACTGTAGGTGCGAGGGTTTGCCCATCGCTTAGCTATGGTTAATGCAGCTTAAATGGCAGAAGAGAATAAAAAGCGAGATATATGCAAATTACGCAGTACAGCAATGGTATAGTGGGCAGAGCATTTGCCTTACGAGCAGTCATTCCCTGTTCAAGTCCCACTGCAGTACATTCCATTTTCCATGTCAAATCACTTTATGACCAATATCTTTAGTTGCGTAACCTATTAAATAACATATATTTGTGAATTGGAGTACTGCATTAAATGCAGATGTGAGGTATCAGTGTCATAATGTTGCAAAGTCCACAGATAATCACACGTGCCCCATACAATATATATACACAGGAATCAGGGACACAAATGGAAGGTGAAATGTGTAATGAATAACTCCATACAACTTCCAAATCCCCCACCTTCCCAAGAACCATTGTACATTACTGTCTAAATTAGTGCAGTGGTAAGCGGGAGTAAGCACTAGTAAGCAGGTGTAAGCACTATTAAGCAGTAGTAAGCGGGAGTAAGCATATTTAAGCACTAGTAAGTGGGTTTAAGCCCGTTTGTGTGGGGGTAAGCAATGCGCACGCAGGTTAAGCAATAGTAAAGCTAACACTCTGTAAGCATATTTAACTGGAGGTTAGCATTGCTTACCTTCATGCAAACCTGCACAAACCCGCTTACAATTGCTTAAAAGTGCCTTAATTACTCTTTATGCAACAGCTGCTTTTATGGCCAGAAACAAAATAAACAGCCTTTGTAGGTCTTGAACCCAGGGCCCTGCACATTACATTCTCAGCAGTGAACCACTAAGCCATCACAGCAATACATAAGACTGAGGTATCACCAAACAAATCTTCACTATAGGAAAATCAAACTGAACATGAGAAAGGAATCTATATACAGTCTTATGTTGTATAACCTACTACATAACATAAATATGTGAACTGGAGTACTGCAATAAGCCCAGATGTGAGGTGTAATTATAATAAAATGTTGAAGTCCCCTAATAAGCACAAGGACTCTATACAGTGTACGTACACATGAAATATGTATACCAGACACATATATAACATGTAATGAATAATAATTCAATGCCAAAAAGCAAATATACTGCAAATTAAATATTAAGCAACACTAAGCATTGTACAGCCCAGCTTAGTAGGTGTAAGCAATGTGTAGGCCAGCTAACTCAATTTGCCCATTGGTATACCCCTTTAAACAATGCCAACCTTAGGTAAGTAGGTTTGCCCATAGCTTAGCCTTTTGAAAACCATCCAATCATGGCAAAGTAAGGGAAATCAAGCTTATTTAAACCCAACAGGTGGGAATACATCTCATAACTGGTTGTAGCTTCCTCTTGCAGGCACTATGTCTGGAATGGGAGAGGGTGTGCACTTTTGGGTGCAATGCTGGTGCATCCAGGAGTCTAGAGTCATGGCAGGACTCCTTGTGAAAGAACATGAGCAGATACTGCTGCAGAGCCAGTACCAGGGTTCCCAATATAAAGCAGAAGCCTGGGACCTATCTCGCCCGTGACTTCACCAGTGCCACTGACATACCCTGAACTGGTGAATAGGTCAGGCATCACTATGCTGACCTGAAGTGGCGAAAGGAGGCTCTCTTGGATCAGTGGATCCAAGAGGATAGGAGGACAGGGGATGTCCCAGCTGTGTGTAAGTATCACTCCACTACCTGTTTAATAATTGCCAGCTCATGTATATTATGGATAGGTATGGCTAAATATTCCTCTTATGTCCTGCACAGTGGCACATGAGCAGGCTGTGAACCAGGAAGCCCATGGATGTCACATGGAGCAGTTGCAATGTGAGGCAGGTTAGTAATACTCTTGCATGTACTGTCATAGGAAATAAATCTAAAAGTATTAGTAAGTTAATTGCCTGTATAAAACCTGTATTGTTTAAGGCAAGTACTGCATACACCAGAGAATATGGCAGGAAGAGTCTCATATAGGTTGTAGGTAAATAAAAGCATAACAGCCTGAGAATAAAGGTCTAACTGCTGGACTGCATTTGTTTACTCTGGTATAATATGGTAATGTAGATTTGCAATCACTTAATAGTACTGTTGTATTAAGCACTGTTACCCACACTGTGCAACAGAAATAAAATGTGTAGGAATGCCTGTATATGACTGGTGTAATCCCAAGAGGTCATTTAGTACAACTGAGAGAGACATAGACAGAAAACAGTAAAAAGACAGACAACAAAATCCAAATAACACACGCAACTGAGACATGATCTGTTGCATTTTTAGCACACACAGCCATGGTTCGAATCCTGGGAGTGGTAGTAGGCTGCATACAGAATCATACCCCACAACTGTACAGATATGTCCAGAATGTCCAGTAAACTGGCCCATATCTGCTGCCTTTCACTCTGTCCCCCTGGGAAATTAGTGGGATGATCCCAGATATTTAGGCAGCAAACAAGAAATACAACCGATTGTCACACATCTATAAAAACAGCATTGTCACTCTAGCAACTCCCCAAACTGTTATGAAAATAATAAGCTAAGTATGTTCAAGCTGTGACCACAGTCTGTACAGTAACAGAGTGAGATGTATGTGCATAATATTAATGTGGAATCTGGTAATTTGTGTGGCAACATTCAGGTAGTGCTAACAAACATTGCTCCCACAGGTTCGTCAGATATGAACACTGTGCCTAGAAATAAAAGATTGACACCCTATACTGGTACTGTTTACTCTGGTATTGTGTGGCACTGTGAGTGTTGCAGTTGCTCTGAATAATAGGGTATTACTCATCACTGTCACCCACACTGTGCTACATAATATAACTGTCTAGGAAATCCTGTATAAGATTGTTGTAATACAAGGTCAGAATGTAAAACCACAAAAAAATTATAGACAGAATTCAGATAAGAGATATACAGCAATATCTATATAGCATACACAACTGTGATGGACAGTGTTTTATTTTGAGCAGACACAGCCGTGGTCCAAATGCTGGGAGTGGTAGTAGGCTGCATACAAAAATCATACCCCACAACTGTACAGATATGTCCAGAATGTCCAGTATATCGGCCCATATCTGTTGCCTCTCACCCTGTCCCCCTGGGAAATCAGTGGGATGATCCCAGATGTTTTGGCAGCAAAAAAGAAATACAACTGATTGTCATACATCTATAAGAACAAACCTGTCACTCTAGCAACTCCCCAAACTGTTATGAGAGTAAGAAGCCAAGTATGTCCCATCTACACCCCCATGTTGTCAAGCTGTGACCAGAGTGTGTACAGTAGCAGAGTGAGATGTATGTGCATAATACTAATGTGGAATCTGGTAATCTGTATGGCAGCATTCAGGTAGTGCTAACAAACATTGCTCCCACAGGTCCGTCAGATATGAACACTGTGCATAGAAATAAAAGATTGATACCCTGTACTGGTACTGTTTACTCTGGTATTGTATGGCATTGTGAGTGTTGCAGTTGCTCTGAATAATAAGGTATTACTCATCACTGTCACCCACACTGTGCTACATAATATAGCTGTCTAGGAAATTCTGTATAAGAGTGTTGTAAGTCACTAAAGGATTAAGAGGGCAATAGTCTAAATATGTCCCCATTCATCTGCATGTGGTCAAGACATGCCCAGAGTCTGTGCAAAAAGAGATGGATAGGTATGTGCATAACATCAACCTGTAATCTGGGAGTATGTGTAGAAACAGTTAGTTAGTTAGTTTTAACAAACAATTCCTCCACAGGTATACCAGGTAAGAGGTGTATACTGCAGGTAATACCAGTTCATGTATATAGTTGTCAACAGCATTACCACTGTCCAAAGTAAGGCAATAGGGTAGTGTACTAATACTTGTAAGGTACAGATAACAGCACTGACTAGGAGAGTAATGCGAACTACAGGAATATGCTAGTTTTTAATTGACATTTTTCTCCCCCCCTCCACCATATCTGAAACAATAAACTAAATACCCAACTCAATTGGTATGTGCTGACTTAACTGTAATGTTGGGACATATGTCATATTGTTTGGTAACTATTTAAATCTGTTTCTATGCATGTGCTATGATGAAATATTCCAACATTGGTAGCATGATGCCATCAATGTACCTGCATGCTGTTGTAATTACCACTGTGGTCCCATATATGCATGTGTTCTGTTTGCTATGCAACTGTAACATATCTGGTGTCTGGATTAATGGGAATATCTATGCATGCTGTTATACCTAATCCTGGAATGTGTTGACTATTATTAACCAACATAGGTTGATAAAATATAAACACCATAGCACGTATGGGAATGCGGGTCACAGTGGACCCACCTGTCCCACCTCAGCTGGCCATGGCACTGGTCACCAGCACATCTGGGGACCAACCCGGGACCTCCTCGTCTGTTGGTCCTGCACCACCTTCAGGTGGAACTGCCTCAAAGGATGGGGCTCACCCCAACCCCTGGGAGTGGGTGCAGACAGGAACCTGTCACCCATCACCAGGTCCGGGTTGTGGTGCGTAGTGAGCTCAACCAGGAGTTTGGAGATCTGCTACACCAGCTCGAGGGCCTCATGTCATAACTAGGGGGTCGGTCTGGCTCTCTGACTCAGCCCCAAGCACAGCCACCTTCGAGGCTGTGAAGATGCAGTGGTAACTGCCCATGGGTAGGGACCTCAGTCCAACTGTTTCCACTAGGGGGCTCATGGGCTTTTGATTTCCCAAAACCCCTCCCTATCAAGGTGTTTATCCCCATATGTGTCATATACTGCCACTGTATGCACCTTGTTTGACTTGCCTATTAACCTACTCATCCTACCTCCCCAAATATACCTACTATCCCTCCCCAACATCCCACTCTCACCTGAAAAAAAAGGGCAATCTGTTCCCTCCCAGAAATCTTACCTCATAAATAGATGTCTATTTTGCACACATGCCCACTGGACACATGTAATCTGGTCTAACTGGCTTCACAACATATTATTGTTGCCTTCACCCCTCCCTCAGGGGTTTGAGTGTCCAAATCTACCTCCAAATTCAGTGTATATGCACAGCTGTTGCTGTAGAAGAAATGGGCAGCTACAGACCTTCCTTACACCCTTCCTGCACATCCCTAGCTATTTTCCCTACTGTCTTTCCCTCTTTGTGCCCCTTTTTCACCACTTTCCTATCAACCCTTTTTTCTTTTCTTTTAATGAAATTAGTGTGGGGGTAAGTGGGAGTAAGCAATTATAAGCAGCAGTAAGTGGGTTTAAGCCTGTTTGCATGGAGGTAAGCAATGCCTGCACAGGTTAAGCAATTCAGAAGCTAGCTGAGTATAAGAAACTGTAACCGGAAGTTAGCAGTGCTTACCTCCACGCAAACTCATGCAAACCTGCTTATAACTGCTTAAACATGCCTTAATCACTCTGTATCCAACAGCTCTTGTCCTACACAGCAACAAAATAAACAGCCTCTGCAAGGCTCGAACCCAGGACCCTATACACCATACCCAAAGTGATTTACTACTTAGCCATGTCAAATATACATAACCCTGATGTTTTCACAAACATATCATCCAGCACAGTCATTCAACAGTAATGCATTTAAACATGTAGATGCATGTGTGTGTGTGTATATATATATATATATATATATATATATATATATATATATATACATATATATATATATATATATATATATATATATATATATATATATATATATATATATATATATATATATATATATATATATATATATATATACATACATCTATATATATATGCCTACATATATATATATATATATATATATATATATATATATATATATATATATATATATATATATATATATATATATA
The DNA here is from genome assembly GCF_019279795.1 of Protopterus annectens. NCBI lineage: Eukaryota > Metazoa > Chordata > Ceratodontiformes > Protopteridae > Protopterus > Protopterus annectens. The sequence goes on from NC_056748.1 coordinate 968,192,979, forward strand.
TATATATATATATATATATATATATATATATATATATATATATATATATATATATATACATATGTGTGTGTGTGTGTAAGCATAAATATATATCTATATATGTATATACAGACATATATCTATAGAAGATAACAAAAACATATATGACCACATGCACCATTAATGGGGGTGAGAGGGCCCAACAGGTCTGCCCTGCAATACAATACCAGCTGTTGCAAATCCCATAACCAGGACATGACACAACATGGCCACAAGATGTTAACAGTACTCCATCCCACCTGTATGATATCAGGCTGGTATCAGTAACATATCATGCAATACAGTCTGGCTACCATAGGGGAGTGTACAATATGGAAGCAATCAACATATGTATATATATATATATATATATATATATATATATATATATATATGTAACTACACATACACACACACAGATATGTATAGGAAGATACATATGTAGAGGGTGCACACAATACAGAACAGTGAGTATGCCTTCAGTTGCCACCTTACCAAATGGACACTGTATGAGTCACCCATACAAATGACAATTGTTGCCTGCAACATATACCCACAGAGAGGTCAAAGGATATAACACCACACACAAGTTTGCATACATGGGGAAGCTTTATTTATTTACTATTACAGTTGTATATGCCATGTCATATAGCTGTTTAGACTCTGAAATACATATAAACAGGCTAATACAACTGTCAAACAGATACATATGTTGCTGTCCAGGCCAAGGCCTTCCTGTAGTACAACAGTAAAGACAGACTGGGCCAAAGGATAACAATCAATCAACAGTAAGTAATGCAGATGTATTGTCCAGCAACCTCTATCTACACTCTGTACACAATCCCTATGGGGTAAAGACCTCAGTTGACACAATGGGATGTATCTGTTACATAACAAGGCACAACTGAAACCATCACAATCACACTGACAAACAGAACAGTCTGTATGGCAGGAAGCAGTAGGCCTGCATTTACCCAAGGTGAATTGTACGGTAATGTACATCCAGATACCTTAAGGCAGCTTACCCCTGATACCCCCACATGTTGTAACATACTAGGTTAGTTATGGTGCATTTCCCCCCCATAGACTGACATACAGGGCCATATACCACTGTTACATACACTGGCCTCTGGACTGCATAAGGGCACACATGTATTGTGCAGATGAAGCCCACACATATATGGACCCAAACCCACAATATGTGTGGGGACCTCAACAGCAGTGGAATGATGGCAAGAATGGCAGCATGACATACTCACAGGCCACTGCATAACAACCCCTGACACGATGTCATATGGACAAAGCCTTGTATGTAGGTGGAGGATAGAGGCTGGAACACAGGCCCATATGTGAAATAGTAGTGTCATACACTAAGCAAGTCGCTGGTGTTACTACATAGTCTGCAACATACCTTTAGTGAGGAATATGAAGTCAGAAACACAAATAGATGTAGCCATGTACTGATAGCACTCAGCACACACACAGCCAGTGATATATCTGACACAAGACCTGTGTGGTGGACAGGCAAAACATAACATGCACACCTCTGGCCATCAAGTGGATAGGCACACAGCTGAGAGCTATGCAGACAGACTGCAGTCCATGTTAAACTAGTATGTACACACAAACCTGTAACACTGGTGTTATACAATGCATACAACAACAGTACTCACACTCTCTGTTTTTAGTTCTGGAACGTCATACAAATATGTAGCTGTCCTGAGTTTGCAAGTCCTCTTGTAAGAAGTATTGCTACCTGTTGTCTGTAACACTGCTGCCCACACACTGGAAGGATGTCCTCCATACAGGAAAGGTAAAGAGACCAGACCCATATGATGTAGGGATTTATAGTAGTGGGTTGCCATGACAGTGGTAATTGGAAGTACTACACAGCTGGTTGCATGCAGGTAGCAAGTGGAGGACACTGATTGGTGCAGAGGCCATCACCTGATCATGTGCATTACCCACAAAAGCCATGCTGCAATATATTCCAGTTAGCTCAATCCATTTACTGGAGAGAGAGAGACAAAAAAAAAAAAAACGAAAACATACAATAGCTCCTGAACTGCAACAACACCAGAAAATACAACAAAGGAAGCAGCAGAAGGAGTGAAAAAATAAAAAACTACCTTCTACAAGGATACTATCCACAACAGACCTCATCTCCACAACAGGTATGTAAAGAATATATGCATGTAATTGAGTGTAGTTCCCGGTCCGTAATACTGGGGTAGATGATGTGGAATGATATACATGTGCCATCGGGTGTTGCAGTTGTAATGATCTTCAGCTGAACAACTGCTATGGACATTAGAGTCTGCCCCTGTGGGTAGTGGGCCATAACTGTCAACTGTGTACAGCAGCGCCAACTGACAAGATGTATGCCAATATAGTGTGTGGTGTGTAATGGAAGGGATGTATATTACTGTGGCCAATAGCTGGTGGTGAAAGTAATGCCATAATGATGGACATGTGTGTTCCACAGCCCACCAGTTGCAGGACACTCAGGCTAACCTGTATTGAAGCATGCTGAAATGCCATATTTGTGTACTAGGGTTACCTGCAATCTGGCTCTACATATACCCTTCTAATGTTAGGCTGTGTCCATATTTGGCACCTGTCTGTGTTGTAGCAAGGCAGAGCAGTGCAGCTGTGCAAGAAGGAGTTTTGAGATTGTGGACCTGATGTCTGAATGCACCCCATATATAGGTATGTATATGTGTACATGTTTTATATATATATATATATATATATATATATATATATATATATATATATATATATACATGTATGTCCACATATATAGATGCCCATATGTAGAGATATATATAAACACATATATAAAGCATCATATATACACACACACACACACACACACACACACATATATATATATATATATATATATATATATATATATATATATATATATATATATATATATACACATATATAAATATATATGCACATGTCTACATATATACAAACACACACACATATATTTATGTAAATACATGTCTTCTATATTACCAACACAGTGCTGCATGCTATGTGCAAGGGAACAGCACACATAGCAATACACACAGATATATACAGGCATAAGTGTGTGCAACATGGATGAGTATGTCACATGTAAACCCCTTGTTGGGACCACATTGCCCTTGTCTGTGAAGTAGGGAATGGGAATATGGGGAAGTATGACAGATATATTTGTGGAGGTGGTCCAGGTTGGTAGATATAGAAGACAGCCTATAGGTGTGGTGTATGACACATGTGGTGGGTAAACACCCTGGATGGTGTGTGTGTGGTCTGCAATGTAGATGCCCCATGGGCCCCAGTATGGAAACAATGGGAACAAGCCTCCCACCCACTGCTACTCACAGCAGCGGTCCAGGTCACAAAGGTGCCTGGCCTGGAGGCTGAGCAGGAGGAGCATGTGGACCCTGTGAGTGTGTACTGGGTGCCTCAAGGTGAAGTAGCACATCCCACATGTATCTGTGGAGCCCACTATGGAACAGACCCTGGACCTGACCTTGGGAGGCAGGATCATGTCTGTGTGTGCCCCCAGGGGGGACAAATTCCCCTGAGGTGGTTCCACCTGAAAGTAGTGCTGGACCAGTACATGAGGAAGCCCCAGAGTTTGTCCCACATGTGATGTGGCCTGGTAACATGAGCAGATGGGTTTGGAGAGGTAGTTCTGCTGGCAAATATTCCCTAAACATGCTATTGCATCACTGTTATAGAACATATGTGGGTAGTAATAGTCTACACAATTCCAGAACATGTCCAACAGCATGCATAGATAGCCCCAATAACACAGAATGTCAGATGTGCAGCAATCACGTAGTAAGCATACCACAGGCATATATGGAGCCATAGTGGCCCTGACAATGGCATGCAGGTGAATATTCCATAACAGGCCAGCAATGATAGTGTCCACACAGGGAACATGGCTACAGAACATAGCACAAAGTGTGGTACAATACAATATCTGTCTCACTGGTAGGTAAGCTGTAGCCATACCTATTGAGTTGCGTGTACAGTTTTTTGTCACTGATATGGTGGGGGTAGTGGTGACAGATATGTGCATTAAGAACTGTGGTAACCTTGCTGTATGAGTTGCTCAGACCTGTTTCCATCTTTATGTCTTTCAGGCAAGATGTCACATAGAAGCCTCCCTGCTTATTCAGCTGCTAAAAATGACATAGTGCTGAACTATCTAATCCAGCACTACCCTGTCCTGTTTGGCTGGGCCACCCATGAGCAGCAGGAGTGGACTTATCTGTGGAATGACCTTGTCCACAGGGTCAATGATGTCAGAGTGCACAACCGCAGTTATGAGCAGGTCCAGCATCATTGTTCTGACCTGCTTTGCAATGCCCGTCGGCATGCTGCTGCAGTTCGGGGGGATCACCTCGCAATGGGGGGCCATGCCATCCATCCTCCCGACACGTATTGAGGAGCTCCTCGCCAGCCTTGTGGCACCTGCCCATCTGCACAGCTAATAACTGCCAGACACCATTGTGGAGGTGGGTGCTACCCACACAATGGCTGAAGAGTGTATAGATAAGGCCACAGGGCACATCAGTAGACTACTGTTGCATTTGCATCTGCATCTCTACAGGTAGATCATGCATATCTGACATGCATATATATATAATTTGTTGCTGCATTGTAGTAATAAACAGATGTGCATATGTGGTAGTATTGTGGACATGTACTGTTGTACTGTAATGCTGCACCCACCCTGTAGCAATGCCACAGGAGTGGCCACTGACTTTGCATCTCTCACCCTCTTATGTAGGTCCCTCCGGTATACCACCAAATAAGCAGCCTGTAGCTGGTGAGTATAGTTTATGTTTATGCTTGCCAATACACTGGACATGTAATGGCTATGGTATATTCCAAGCACACATCTAACACACCTACCCAGAATGCATGGTGTACATGTTCACGTATTGTTGCTGTTAAATGCACTGCATCACAGAGGTGACCATGATGGGGTATTGGAAGGGTATGTCATACCCCTGCAAGATGGCTAACATCCTGTCATTGCAGAATGTGTCCATAAGGATTAACATAATGATGGGAGACATAGCCTACAGTAGGGACATGTGTGAAACATTACCCATATACAGTGCAGCAACAGTGTATATACCAGTAGTACAATAGCAACTGTTACAGATTTACACTATGGCATATCGTATTACTGTGGTCCACATTATTAGCTGGGACTAGGCTGTAACACATGGTGTTCAGTGTATGGGACACTGCAAACTGACATACATGTGTAGGCCTTACTTGTCAAGCATCTGCAAAAAGGCTGAAGGTGGGGAGGGGGTGTCAGCATAACACACCAGTGCACTGCAGCAGGGATCCTAAGGATGCTAAGAATGGCTGTATCTGCACACAGTCAGATTCAGGAACTGTGGTAGGCGTAACCCTACCTCCACAGCAATAGTGACGGCAGTGTGTGAACACCAAGGGATGTGCACATGAATAGACTTTGCAATCATGCAGATTTGGGGCACATGTGTAGGGCAGACTGAACATACACTGGCAAGTGCAGATGGCCCATGCTAGTATACCCCTGCCAGGAATAGTGACTGCTGTAGTACACATAACAATAGGTGCAACAAACCATCATAAGGGTGTGCACACATATGCACACATGGCGTGTATGCATCGCAGTCAGCATCTGTACACCTAACACATTCCGTAGACACTGCATGTGAATTTATAGGACATATGCCACATATTGGGCTCATGTACTGCTAATAAATGTGGTGATGGGGTCCCATGGCAGATCAAGGAAGGGTGCGTCATATCAATAAGGGTATGTACACTCCCCATAGCCACAGTATGGTCTGATGGTTGTCAGTGTAATAGTACTGGATTGGTCATACATGGTCTGCTGATGTTTGATGTTGAGATCTGTAAACCAGACATCAGGCATTCACAAATGACATCTGTGCACATATAATTCCAGGTATGTGTTGCTGAAAAACATAGGGGCTGTGAGCATTAGAGCTGACATAATTGACACAGTATTACACATTCAGCAATGGGTTGTACACCTGTGAGGTTTACTGCACAGTACGTGGCAGGGTGCAGAATAGCTGCAAAGCAATACTGTGTACATGTGTGTAGTGGTATCCAGGGGAAGGGGCATCACCTACTAATACGGCCCATGCATCACACACATGTATACTGTTGCTAGCATGCATTGACTATAGCTGCACTGCATGCTGTTGTGTACCATATGTTATGCATGTTGACAGATGAGTAATAGGAGGACTGTGTGTACTATCTTTGTGCAACCTCACCTGTATATGTGTGTGTGTGTGTGTGTGTGTGTGTGTGTGTGTGTGTGTGTGTGTGTGTGTGTGTGTGTGCATCGATGGGTGCTTAGTTTGTCTGTAGGGTCACTCTGGTGAAGTGGAGGGAGGTTGATGCATGTAGGATGCGTGTGCATGTGTGTGTGTTTGTGTTGGTTTCCATGTATGCACATGTGTGATTGTGGGGTTGTTCAAACAGCAGTACTTCCCTTTGGGATCGTGCAGTACATGGGCATGGACTGACACATGACACACCAGGAATAATTGTCATGTGTGTAATCACAGGACAGCTGATAGTATAATAAGGTCTGTAGCATGGAACATGCATTGGGAGAGAAAGTAGACACCAGGTATTCCTTTAATATTGCATTCAACAGAGAGGTGGCCGACAACCCACATATGCAGCACTACAGATGCATTGGGGAATTACTAGACAACACCAGGGAGTGTATCCATATAATACAGTTGTCACATGACAGGTTGATTGAGCAGCATATCTGGCATGTACTGAGCAATACTTACACATGACACTACAGTGCGTGGAATTATAGAGTGAACATAGTAGCCCCTCACATATAGGGGCCATGTTCACAATGTCCAGACATACACAGTGTGAACACTGAATGACAGCAGTGATGCCATGTAAAACTACTCCATTCAGGTCAGGGAGGTAATGGAGTAACAGGTCTTGTATTGTGATCACTTGCCTAGGCATTTAGAGGAATGATACGTTAATGAGTTGTATTAATGAATGCATGTCTCTCTCTCTCTCTCTCTCTCTCTCTGACTCTGTCATTGTCCATGTTGGTGTGAATGACCTGAGCCATACCTCCCTGGACTACATGAAAAGAGACATGGAAGAGTTCTCTGATCACGTAGCCCAGGCTGGTATGACCCTGACCCGGAGTAGCATTCTGCCCTCACCAAGAATGATACCACGGTATAAAGAAAAAATATCAATTTCAACAATTGGCTAAGTTTCTGGTGTCATTCAAAGGGGATCCAGTGTCTGTCTGCCTGGGATGACATGCTCAACAAGCCATGCTGCTTTGCTAGAGATGGCTTGCACCTGTCACCCTTAGGCTTTCGAATACTGGCCAAGGCTCTTGCCACCCCCATAGTGCCTTTTTTAGGCAAGGCTCAAAAGACAAATGCACTGCCATAAATAGCACAATTAACAAAACTCTGAGGGTAATACTACTCAATGCCAGAAGTCTAAACCTCAAAATGCATGCACTCGAGGCACTCCTCAGTATGGAGAAAATTGATATATGTGCTGTAACAGAAACCTGATTTAAGGCTCCAGAGAGCACCCCAGCACTACCAGGCTACAACTCATACCATACATTTTGGCCACAGAACCCGGACCGAAATACAAAAGGCGGGGGAGTATCCATATTCAACAAGGATACCCACACCTCCAGGTTAGTGGCACAGCACGATGCTTCAGAGATTATCCATGTGCAACTAACAACGGGCAAAATTGCAATTCAAATTACAGCTTGCTACAGATCACCCACCATCTCCCAGGACCCCCATTCCACATTTCTGGAAATACTGGGCAACATAAAGATCCTACCAAACACCCTAATATTGGGTGATTTCAACTACCCAAACATTAACTGAGAGAACTACTCAAGTACTAACTCCCTTGCCAAACATTTCCTAGAATTTATAAACTCAAATGCCCTGGAAAAACTGGTCAACATGCCCACCAAAGGTGACAACATATTGGACCTAGTCATCACCAACATAGGCGACCGGTGTTCCACACCAGAGGTCAACCCCTTGCTGGTTAGATCCGACCATAAACAAATCACTTTGGATATCCACATTCCACCCCCACCCCGGACAAGGAAGCCACCATGAAAAACTTTTCAAAAGCAAACTTCACGTTACTTAAGATGGAGGTGGAAAGTTTCAAAGGCCTCATGCTAAAGGATAATGCTGTCCAAGCTACTAAATCCTTTATTAATGCATTCTACGGGCACCTACAAGAATGCATGGATTGTGCTATCCCAAGCAAAACCAAGACTCACTCCTCCAAGAAAAGGAAACCAGTCTGGTGGACCCCTGCCATTAACAAGCTATACAAAAGAAGGAGGACACTAGTACAGAAATGAGTAAAATCCCAAGAAGGGAAGACATCCCAGATCAGTATCAGCAAGAAACTATGATCCCTCATAAAATTGTCCAAGGCGAGCTTTGAAAGGAAACTTGCCAAGGACTCCAAAGATAACCACAAGGCATTCTTTAGCTATGTCAAGAATCAAAGTGGCAATGCTCAGATCTGCTCGGAGTTAGTGCAGAATGGCACAAAATACACTGAACCAACTGATATTGCCAACATCCTGGCAGACAGGTTCCATGTAAACTTCACCCCCTCTCACCCGCAAAAGGGCCCATAACCATACCAGAAGAATGTAGAGCCCCTGAAATCACAGACACTCAGGTTAAAATAGCCCTCTACAAAGCAAAAAAACACAGCATCAATGGGACCGGATGGTGTCCCAGGCTGCGTCCTACACGAGCCCAAAGACGAACTAACCCCTCACCTAAACACACTGTTCAAATTCAGCCTCTCCACAGGCTACGTACCCATAGAGTGGTGCACAGCAACAGTTATTCTACTCCACAAAGGTGGAGCTACAACAGACCCCGGGAACTATCGCCCTATAAGCCTGACTAGCTTGGTCTGCAAGGTTATGGAGCGCATCATCATGGAACTCATTAACAGAGACATTGGGAACTTCCAAACACTGGACCCTACCCAGTTTGGCTTTGTTAAGGGCAGAGCATGCTTCCTAAACCTGGTGGACTTCTTTGAGACAGTTACCAAGGCTAAAGACGAGGAAAAGGTGGTACACACAACCTACCTAGACCTCACAAAGGCCTTCAACACCATTCCCCATTCTGGTTTTATAGACAAGCTCACCAGACTGAACATAAACCCCTATGTCACAAGATGGGTTGCCAATTGGCTCACAGACAGACCCCACATGGTGAGAGTTGCGGGAGCTAGGTCTGACCCTAAACCGGTTACAAGTGGCGTTCTCCAGGGCTCAGTCCTAGGACCCCTCCTGTTCAGCATATACTTCTCAGCGGTGCAGACAAGCACAGGAGGACTATGACTGACCAAGTATGCAGATGACTGCAAACTAAGGGCTATAATTGACTCACCAGCTGACACAGACATCCTCCAAAAGGGTCTCACTGAGATGGATACCTGGTGTCAAAATCATGGCCTCAAGCTAAATGCCAAAAAGTGCATAGTTATTCCCTTTGGAAATAAAGTACCCACAAACGTAATAAGGGATCTGGGGACCCAAATAGATAGTAATCTCTCCTTTGATAATCACATTGCCAAAGTGGTTAGAAAATCCTTCTATGTGGCCCACCTAATCATAAAAGGGTTTGCATCCAGATCAAAAGAGGTCATTGTGCCCCTCTACTCATCACTCATCAGACCCATCATAGAGTACAACGCCCCATTTGGGATGTACCTTACAAGACCCCTGCAACAGCTGGAAAGACCACAGAAGTACCTCACCGAGAAGATCACTGGTCTCAAACAGATGCCCTATGCAGCGCGACTGAAGAAACTCCAGCTGTACTCGGTTGCATACCGCCTGCTCAGCGGTGATCTCTGCCTGGCATACAAGGCCATGTCCAACACAGAACAAATAAACAAGAAAGTCCCAGGAGAAATCGAATGCTCCACACTTTATTCACTTAGATGCAAGTAAAATAAACGCTTAAAAAAAACATGCTTCGTCTTCACCGAGACTTCATCAGATAGCACATGTGACTTCTTATATACAATTAATTAATTAATGAAGCACCAATCATGTTCACTCATTCAACATTAATTTTGTATAACCTTCACTACTTTAAATAAATATTTAAAAACAGTTAATATGTATATAATTCATTTAAATACATCTTTATAAATTTAAATACTTTCTTAAAACATCTTAAAACCAATCCTAAAATATTCTTTGTATATAATGTTATTTAACCTAGTCAAGTTTTTGCAGCCTTAACTTCAATAGTGGTTTGACACAGAAATATACCATTCAGCCCTGGGTTTTGTTGGCTTCCAAGTATGTCTGCCACCACATTTCTTTATAACCAACAAGTTCCTCCATGGGTCCACCTTGGGTCTCTTTTTATTTGATCTATTACAAAAATCTGTATCTAAAATCCTCACATATGTAAAGTGCATTACTTTCTTTTCTACTTTCAGAGTTCTCTCAGTTTTTTGTACATATTACTAAATAAACTAAACCTTGTGATTCACAGTTAAAAAGTACCCCTTACTTTTTATCCATGTTTGTCTACTTTCCAAGAATACTTTTCTTTGTTTAGTACAAACTCACATTGCCTGCACCTACCACATTTGTATGTGCCACTTTCACTATGTTGGATCTCACCTTTCTTAAAATTATTACCTGTCTCCAAAATACTTTTGATATTCATAGGATTTTGTAAATAATGGGTGTCATGTCTGGGAGCCCTTTTAAGTCCGTCAGTATTTTAAATTTGTCCCATTCTTTTTGGAATATCCCCCTAACCTTAATATTTAAAGCATTATATTCTAATACTAAGCTGTGTTGGTAGTTATTTCGATTATCCATTAGGTTCCCCTCAATGTTCTGTGTTGTTTGCTTCTCCCCTTTTATAGGTGCAAATCTTCCTGTTCTTCCTAAGGTTACTTCATCTCTTAATTCCTTTATAAAAGCTTTTGGGTAACCTCTATCCAGGAACATTTTTTCCAGTCTATCACATCCCTAACTATCTGATGAAGTCTCGGTGAAGACGAAAACGCATGTTTTTAATAGCGTTTATTTTACTTGCATCTAAGTGAATAAAGTGTGGAGCATTCGATTTCTCCTGGGACTTTCTTGTTTATTTGTTTTGTTGTATCTGGAAGTTCCTGCCGTTAGAGTTTACATGTCCAACACAGAATTGATGGACATGCTCCAACTAAGGAAAACCTTATCCCCTCGAGCCACATGCTCTAGAGATCTAAACCTCACCACAACAATAAATAGGATGTGCTGGAGGGATAGATTCCTGTTCCAGAGACTTCCCATGCTTTGGAACAAGATTCCAATCTACATTAGGCAGAGCTAATCACTAGCACTCTTCAAGAGAAACCTTGACGAGTGGATGGGAAACAGAAAGTTTACCCCGGGGATCACTTCAGTGGCTCTGCTGGACAGAGGCACAGAGGACTAATCTAAGGGGGTGGCAAAAGCCAACACATTCTGGCTAGGCTTATAAATGCCTTCGGGCAGATAGCCTAGTACCTACCTATGAACCTATGAACCTATGTTACCAAGTGTGATGCAGGATGGGGAATGCATGGTAATAAATGTTGGACTGTCTGTAAAGTCACGGACAGGTAGGTATTAAGGTGATGTGTCTGTGTGCCAATATAGTCCTAGCTGAATGGGAAAGGCAATGGGAAATGGATACGAAAAATGAATGGAAGGAATGCATCCATCTTTTACAATAGATTTGTGGATGATGTTATATTCCTATGGAAGGACAGTATGCAATGCCTAAATGATTTTGTCAACTATTTAACAAGTATGACTAGCTTTCTAAGATTTGAAGTGAAAGCATCAGCAAATGAGATTGAGTTCTTAGACATGAGAATTTCAACGAATAAAAGCAAAGGAATCGGCACCACTATATTCAGGAAACCAAACTGGAGGAACCATATGCTATACTACAATAGCATGCACCCAAGACATATTTTTCAGAATATTGTTGAAAATCAAGTGACCAGGATATCCAAGCTCTGTACTGACGATGAAGATTTTCTGCAAGAACAAGACAAACTATTACAGAATTTTGCTTCAAGAGGCTATAATGAAAAACAATTAGTCATGAGTAAAGGCAAAGTAATGTCCATTCGATACAACAAAGGGCAACCGTACTACTCGAAACGGAAGCAGAGTGATGTGAAGAAAGGTGGGAACAGCAACAGTCTCAGATGCATGATGACCTACAGCACTGACTCCTTTGATGTCCGTGAAACCATCAAGAAATTTTGGCCAGTCTTAACTGCTGACAATAAAATTAAGAGAATTGTAGGGAAACACCTAAGTTTGGTTATAAAAACAAGAAGAACTTAAAGGATTTATTGTGCAACTATGATGGAATACCTAACAAGCAGAGTACAGAAGGAAGAAATAGGTTAGGAACTTGGAAATGTGGCTTTTGCAAAGCTTGCAGCCACATTAAATGTTCCAACAGTTTTGTTCATCCGGTAACTAACAAATGCTATAAGTACTCTGATTTTGCTAACTGCAACACCAAGAATGTTATATACGTTGGCACTTGTAATTTGTGCCAAGCCTATTATGTAGGAAAGACCAATAGAAAGTTTAAGGAACGGATACTTCGCCATCTGTTAGACATCAAGAATAAAGTGGTAACCAATGCCCTATATGGACATGTGTATGAAAATCCAGGGCATTCATTTAGCTTTATGGTTATCTCAAATGTGACTACTAACCTTTGTGGAGGAGACATTGTCAACAAAACTGAAAAGGAAGAAAGCAAATGGATCATGAACATCAGAGCTAATTTATTTCCAGGGCTCAACAGAGTAGTTCCTATTAAACCTATTTTGAAAGAAGCTTAATTAAGAAATGAAATGGAGGCTTAAGGAAGGCGTGCATCTGATTGCTGTATGTGATTGGTTGAGCAATTAAGGATCTTTATTTAACAGCAGTAAGTCAGGTCTACACACTAGGATCTGAATAAGGTTTTTTAACTGAAAGCGCTTATCCTGTTTGACCTGCAACCTGAATAGCACAATTTGTTCTTTTTATTTCTTTGTTTTATTAAAGCCTACATTTTAACAGAATTTCTCAGTGAACTTTTCGTTGTGGTGGAAGCCTTTTTTTCATTTTACTACGTGTGTGTGTGTGTGTGTGTGTGTGTGTGTGTGTGTGTGTGTGTGTGTGTGTGTGTGTGTGTGTGTGTGTGTGTGTACTGTTATGCAATGCTGTACAGGTCTTAAAGTGCGTTTCTTGTCTTCCCCCATAGGTGGCAAGGTGGGTCAGGGTCCCTCCTGCATGCAATCTGATGTTGGTGTCCATACAGACACCAAAGATGATGATAGTACTGCTGAGGTACAGGTGGGGTTGTCAGGGGCTGAAACAGTGCCATCATTTGACATCCCCCTTTTAGCCATCCCAACCCCACACACAGTTTCAGTGCATATACATACCACATCACCAGTGCCCATAGCAGAGGGGCAGCTGGTCATTGGTGGCAGTGCACAAGAGAGTGTCGTATCCATGCCTACTGTGTCTGGTCACAGCAGGCATAGCCAGATGTCCAGCAGGGCATCACATAGGCAGATGTCCCAGGGTGCTCGTGGTAGGGCAGCTGGTCATCATGCACCTGGCAGACTCATCACAACTGGTACCACCAGGTGCATGTGTCAGGCTGTCATGGGGCCGCAGGCACATATGGAACTGTACAGCAGACAGGGCCTGAGGCTGCAGAGGGATGCTCTCACATCTGAAAGTGACAACTTCCATGAACTGTCTGGTGCCCTCCATGCTTATACCGAGCTCATGGATAGATGGTTTGGTGAGATGATGGGCCTGATCGACCGTGGTTTGTCTGTGCTTGAACATGTGGTGGGAGTCCGGCGATGCTCATGTGGACATAGGCCAGCAACACCAACAGCTGACAGTCAACGTGGACATGCTAGGACACCAAGGCACTCCTGTAGTGGCAGTACCAGCCCAAACACTGCAGGGGGTACTGCCCACACCACACCACAGCAGGCCATGAGCACATGATCTAGGCCAGTCCCAGGAGGGATGTGGTTCCAGTGGACATCTGTCATCATCAGGGGAGAGTAGCACATCAAGGCCTGTACCTGGACATGCGCATGGAACCCCTGGCAGGCACAGTCCATGTGTCCATGGCTGGAGGTGGTGAACTGCAAACTCTGCCAGGTATGGTCTGCAGCTGTCCAAAAAACACCTGTATAGGGTAGCCACATGGCAGAACTGTGTGCATGCATACCCACACACTAAATGAACACACGTAGGGCAACCCCATACCTACACATATCGCATCACCACTCCCAGTTCAACTCATTACACCCCTCACTCACACACATGGTATCAAATGTATGGCCCACCCTCAGCCTCTTGCAAACCAACACACCCTGTGCATATGATGATACCTGTGCCACATCCCTGTCATCCATAACATCAATGCAGGAACAGACTAATATGGTTCTGATGCACATGGTGACTGTACTACAGTGTACCAAAGTACTGCAGTGTAACATATTGTCAGGAGTAATGTTTAATGCATACATGTCAGGTAGTGTAGCCATCCAGCAATGATGCATTATAGCTGTTAGTAACACTGGTTGATTGTGGTCTGCATAATGTTATCCATTTGTGTAGTAGGTGTATATGTGTCAGCAGGAGGATGGTCTACAGTGATATCCCATGAGGGGTATGGCACTGTGGTGACACCATGGCCGTGACATATCTGGAGTACAGTCGAACACATGTCACAGGTTTGTATAACAGTTGTCTGTGCCACATGGACAGGTAACCCACTGGGACATGTGTAATCTGCAACATGATGTAGACCCATCCATATACACGCACACTCTTACTTGGCAACACTGGAACTAGACCTCTACCTAGGTATGTAGTGCTACTGAAGTGTGTGGCTTTCATTGCACACACCACACAGTGTTTAAGGTTAGGTGTGTCCCAGGTTACATGTTATATGCAGAACATCACTAGACATGTACAGTATGCTAATGGGGAATATAATGGTTGTATATGGACAATACATAGTGTGACATACCATCATATACATATTAACAGACACAATACAGGCAGACCCATGTCCGAGAGACCTGGGCCTATCACTGCTAACTAACTTGACCGTGTGTCCAATGTGTTACAGATAGGCTGCACACAGCACATGCTTAACTGGGCTGGATTGTAGTATCACTTACCTGTATGGTTGATGGTGACAGTGGTCACCATAAAGTGTTACATGGGACATATACCGGATGTACCTTGGTGTAATGACAGAGTACACAGCACCCACATCCTCCAGTGGATATTGTACTCCCTGAAACCCATGATGACACTCTGCCATACCCACCATCACACATTGCCCACGACTGAGATTCAACCCATTGTATATCCCAACAGTGGTACTACAGGGTTATGCATCTAATGCACATGCCAAAGGGATAGTATGGTGTTGCATTGTCATGCCTCACCTATGGGCAGCAATAACACTATCTGTACTACTGTGTGGCAATGGGTACCCTACAGATATACAGACATGCACACATACATTTGCCAGAACTCAATAGGTATCCAATGCCTACCAACCCATTTGTACAACACTGTTGTGCTGGTACTGCAAGGCTTGTGTAGCCGGTAGGGAGAGGAGCATAACAGGGTACATGTAATGTCCCATACAGTGGTAGCCACAACTGACCATGGCAATGGGTGTTGTGTTGTTTGTGAAGGCCCTCATGGAATTCCCAAGTACAGGTGTATTAACACACAGACACTGCTATCCTTAGTAATAAACACGTACACATGTGTCAGTACTGGGGTGCATCGCTGCAGATGGTCATAGCTGTGTACCTAGCTATTGTCCATGGAAAGATGGGTTGTGTAGGGGATGTGTGTACAGTGGTATCCTGCCACCTGCCATGTGCCAGCAGGCAATCTATCGACAGACACCACTGTGGTGACCCTCAGGGTCAGAGTGACATGCATCAGCCAATCCTCTGGGTGCCTCCTGCTCATGGCCACTGAGGTGATCCAGTTGATATGTATGCAACATGTATTGCAACACATGGTTAGTGTCTGTAATGGAGACCTGTACCCAAGCACGTTCTGTTGACTGCGGTAGTGTAGTGGAGGTACCTGTGGCATGTGGTGCATACAGGGTGTTGTCTCCTATATATGCTAGTTCTTACACAGCTGAGCAGATATGTCACTGTCAATCAAGCAAAGGTTGCATGTACATATCGCAGCTGGATACCTGCCATCTGCACATCTGTACAAGGACTGACAGTCATCAGCTTGGCAAGTAGATATGCAGTAGGATGAATGTGTCAACATTTAGATGTTTGACAACAATATGTATGGCATAACTACATGTTGGAGGCCCACACTAATATGTGCTGTAGTGACGGTAGTCTACAGTTACATTCCACATGTCAGATCATTATTCAGTATGGGGATATACTCTGTAACACAGCTCACACACCAGAGACACAACAGGGAGGCCTCAGAGTCCAGCTATGCCTGCAGGTGTGCTTGTCAGTATTACATTTAGTACTCTACTCTTGCTTGGGAAAGCATTGTCAACAGCAGTACCGCCATGATACACTACATGCCAGAGTGATAGCACGTACCAGGAGTTACTACCCCTATGTGTAACACATTCACATGGATAACAGTGCTGTACAGGCCTCATATATTTGTGTGTCCCAGACATGACACTCACACCCCTTGCTAGTGTAATGACAGCACCTAGGCACATGTATTGTGCATGGCATTGCACACACTTATTACAGATGTCATTACCCTGCTATGTTATCAGACTGGGTGGTTACAACTGATTACCAGGGCTAAGCAATGTTTATCAACATTGCTCCAATATAACAGCTAAGCTGATTTGCGCACTGGTAAATGAAGCCTACACTGTGTAAGCGCCCATACATTTTTGCACAAACCTGTGCAAACATGCTTAAAGCTTGTCAAAACTGCCTTAGCCACTCTGTATCCACCAGCCCTTGTTCTGTCCAGCAACAAAATAAACAGCCTTTGAACCCAGTACCATGTACACTATAGTCACAACAGTTAACCACTACGCCATGACCAATGTGAAGACAACTGTTGTTTTTCTAATATATCTGTCAATACACACAATGATTAGTATTGAACAATTGCCTTTACTTCCACAATTGTGTAGTACTTGTTATTATCACTGTTGCATCACATATGTTGTTATAGCATAATGTACACATATCAGATACATACGGTGAGATACATCTGGGAAGGTATACACAACCATGATGTTTACACATGGCAGGAATATGAATATATACATATATATATGTTTATATATGCCTACATGTACATACACATGTATATTCATACATATGTCTGTCTACACATCTGTATAGTGCATCATATATATGGCCATATGTAAATCTGTAGATCTCTTTGTATATATATATATATATATATATATATATATATATATATATATATATATATATACACACACACACACAAACACACACACACACACACATATATATATATATATATATATATATATATATATATATATATGTAAGTATATGTATATATAGATATATGTATATATATAGATATATATGTATGCACATCCTATGTGTACAGATTTACCTATTTATGGATATATATATATAAATATCTATAACTAAATGTTCATACATATCTATTCAGATATACCTATTACTGTTGATATATATGTATATATCCATAAGTATAGGTGCATATGTATCTATATCTGTATATGTATATAAATATATACATATATATGTATATATATATATATATATATATATATATATATATATATGTATGTATATATATATATATATATATATATATATATATATATATATATATATATATCCATCTATGTATGTCGATATGTATACGTGTATATATCTATATAGAGATATGGATAAATATATATACATATATGTTCACCATATGTCCAGAACATGGAGTGGAGTCCTACCTCAGCCCCGATAGTCCCAACCTCTTAGTGCAAGGGGATGTCATGTATGTATTGCAGGTATATATGTAGACTGTTGCTACTGTAATAGGGGCTGTCTTAGACATGTTGTGTATGGGAGGTCACATCTGCTTTTAACATGTGCGCCATTGGCTACTGACAGACACCCTAAGGACATCATAGTACAGTACCACTGCTAGCACAGTAATGATCCAGTGGACTACAGCAGAAATATGACCAATATATGTCGACAGTCTGGCACTCTGTGGTCAATCCAGAGGTGTACACATATCCACTTCATGAGAGACATGTGGACCACGCCTCCCAATGTGGATGTTAGAAGCCATGTATAAGGGTATATCATGTAAATACTAGACTACATATGCCCACACAGTTTATACATGCACACACACCAGTCTGCCCTGACACATAATACATGGTGTTGCAAGGGTCACATGGCCACATACTACCCAGTAGTTAGTGACATACATCTGTACTGAATACCACTGCTTTGTCAGAAATACACAACAATTATGGTGGCCTGGCAGCAGTATGTCTTGCAAATAACTGGACATAGCACACTGGCTAATTACACTAGGCTGCTGGGCATGTCACAAAGCATTGTGCAAACTACAGGCAGACTGCCACAACACTGGACTACATTTTGTATGGGGGAATACACATGTGCCTGTGATTATAGCGGGATCTACACCCATGTCACAGAACAGAGTAACAGACATGTATGTGAAAGTGCATACCCACAACCAATGTAAACACAGCCACAGCCACATATGGTACACAAGCTTATTATGCCACTATATGGACTGTCTGATAAACACCATCCTCATATGTGCCACTCACACACTGACCCTACATACACTGTGTCATGGCACTGTGTGGTCCAATGACTGTCTGTGGTATGGGACACTTGTGTGTCCGGCCCTAAAGACATGTGAGCCAATAGGGTACCATACACTGGAGCAGCAGTAACATCAGATAGAACAGGACCAACAACAATGGCATCTACCACAGTCTGTGCACAGCCCAAGGTACGTATGTGCAATACACATACTGCTGACAATCACCATAGGTACACAGACCCCAGTATTGTACACACAACCACAGAATGGCCAAGCTATGTCCTCAGAAACAACCCCTACTATACATAACATGTCTAGCAGTTTGATATCTGACTGGCTTGCTATCAGGTATGATGTCAATAAATAATGATGTATAGGACATATGCACTTACTGCAGGACATATGTACAAAGGTTGACAGACTTGTGACTGGAGCTATGAACACTGCCCCAATATTGGCATGTTGCTGTGATAACCTCATACATTTACTGTTGTACCAGGGTTTGTTATGACATATGTTCTATGAGGGGTATGAAGTCAGTAACTCTCATGGCTACCACCATGTACTGACTGCAATCCTCACACTATGCTTCTGCAGTTCTTAGGTAGGTGTTCTGTGAGTAACACAAGAAACAAAAGGCTCCACACACCACCCAGTCTGCAGATGACCTTACAGATGGGGGTTTCCTCAAAAACATAGCACTGTCATTACACGTATTAAAACATGTAGACCAGCCATATCCACACACACCCTGTTAAACCAACATTACTCTAAATGCAGAATGGCAACACTTACATTCTGTAGTCATGTCCGGCATATCCGCCTCATGTGTGTTGGCCTGTTTCCACAGTGTATGTTGTTGGAGGTAAATCCCAAATCCATCTGTGATGCTGTTTGCCAAACACCAGATCTAGGTTGTACTCACTGTGAATGAAAAGGCCTAACACCAACATAATGTTCCTAGATATTGGAGTGTGTTTCCATGCAATTGGCTATGGGAATGTTACCACACCTGTTCCACATGCAATCAGCTAGAGCAGGGCTGCAATTCATGCAGAGGCCATCAGCTGATCATGGGCATCACTTACAAAACCCAAGCTGCTGCCTAAGCAAAGCAGGTGTAGTTCTCCACATCCACCAGAGAGGAAGTGAGAGACAGACAGAGACAAAGTAAGTCAGGGAGGGGGTGGGAGAGTAAAACCTGAGCATGTTTGTGCCACACACCTACCAGTCCAGGGTTTCAAACCCCTGACTGACTATATATTGCTATCACATGTCTATGCAGTTATTGCATGCACCACATAGCTTACATGTGGAGGAGCTATCCAAGCATATATATCATGGTGAGTGACATCTGCAACAGTGATATGGTAGCGATATGGTAGGTGTAGTACACGTGCCTGTCCACATGAACAGGTGTCACCATCAACACAGCCACACTCTCTCAAGGACTCACACACATTGACACACTTGTCAGGGTCAGGAATACACTTCCTAACTAGTTAGTTTGCCACAATACAGTAATGTGCAGGCATCACATGCACCACAGGGGTTATCCGGAGGTTATATGGGCAAAGAGTATGTTATGGTGTCTGACATCAGACAGCATGCTTCAGTATGCCAATGGGGATTTGTAGTGAGTGTGAATGTGGTCAAAAGCATCATACACCACACACACAGACACAGGGTGCCAGTACTGACATGCATGCATGCATTGCTTCACAGGTGTTTAGTGGTTGACTGTACCAGAAGGCTATACAAGGCTAGGTGAAGGGTATACCTTGGCATCAGGCCAAATGACAATGGTCTGCAGTGTGGCTCAGGGGTGTAGTGTCTGGATTGACCCACACAGGTGGGTATTGTATTCACCATCCAGTCACTTGGGTAACTATTGTGTGTGTCCATTGCTGTGCAATGCTTGCCATGTATGTGTTCTTTAGTCCATGACATGGATGCTGTCTGGGATGTGCACACATACCACATACATGTACAGTGACATGTGGAACTGTACCTGTGGTGTCTGGCCTATGTTGTGTACACAGATTGTTATCATCAGATGTGGCAGTCCTGACCTCATGTGGCAGGAACTGGTAATGGACAGCAGGTTGACCCTGCACCTACATTTATAGTATGATACAGGTATTCCCTGCCTAGTGTCAGTGGCATCTGTCCATACAGGGCATGTTTTTAAGGCATGGTATGTCCTTTGTGGGTCACATGTGATGGCACCACAGGTGTTGCATGCGTCCAATGGGGAACATAGTGAAGCCACACTATCTGCATGTACATGTCTATTGTACTGATGGACAAGGTGCCTTGCCCTCTGTACTCCACTGCAATCACACCATGGTTACTATCTGTGGGAATATGCAGGGTACTACAAACATAGCGGTTATGCCTAGGCAAGGATGTTTGTGCATGAGACATGAGTTGAGAGTGTTTCCAGGGTAATACAAGGGTTCCTAACTTTGTTCATCAGGCCTTGATGTCACATGAAGGGGTATGGATTGGCACCCCAGCCTCTTGGCTATTTCACATATTTTAGCCTTGTAATGCAGACATTGTGACATATAATAGGGCCACCATATAAGAAATTTGCAAAACCCACTCCACAATGATTCCAGTTGTTACACACTCACAGCCACCTCCACACAGGATATGAATGACAAACACAGACATGCCATGTCTGGGATTTGAACTCCTACCTAGCTAGTTTATTACACTACAACATTACGCAGTTATAGGACACACCATGGAGATTACTGGAGGATTCCTTCCCCAAAGGTGTATTTCACTGGGAATGACATCAGCAGGCTTGCCAAAGAAGGTCAATGGAGACTGTAGTGACTGTGAATGGCCTAAAAAGCATTGCACCCTACACAGAAACACACACACATCCACACTTGTCATGTTGGGGAATAGAACCCCTACTAAAGTACAATACCACACTACAGCATTAAACTGTTACAGGATGCACCACGGAGATTACTGGGCTACTTTTTTCCCAAAGGTGTATTTCACAGTGAATGACATCAGCAGGCTTGCCAAAGTAGGGTATTTAAAAAGTAGTGAGTGTGACTAGCCTAAAAAGCATTGTGTGATGCCCGTGTCCTAGCCCAGCATTCAAGGAGCCTCAAGCCTCACCACTAAAATCAGTGAGGGGCATCTCATATAGGAGGAAAGGATAACAAATACACACAGTAAAGTGCAGTTTCCCTTAAGAGCACACAGAGATCACAGTCAGTCTGGGGCTGGTAACTCCCTTGCTCTCCAGGTCTCCAATAAGAGTCCCTACTGGCACAGCTATAGGGTCCAGATCTCAGCCTACTGGGCAAGCTAAATCCTCCAGCGCCCTCTCTGTCCAACCAGTGCTTTGTGTCCCTGCCTAAGTAGCTGACACACACACACACACACACACACACACACACACACACACACACACACACACTTTGAGAAGAGTTTATACAACCACACAGACATGCCTGGGGAAGGCTGGCACAGGTTCTTCAGCTGTGTCCCTTTTTCCAAGACTATACGGTAGTACCAGCTGCCACAACCCACTATTTATCAGCTACTCAAAGGCCCTTAAAGGGGTATCCAATTATTACTGTGCAATATTAGTATCCAATTGGTAGTATAGCCCAGGGCTAAAGCTATTGAAGTGGCTTTGTACAATTTTAGCAAAGGCATGCAAGTACCCCAAAGAGCGTAAATTATCTCTACAATAACAGCCCCAGTTGGAAGGGTTTAAAATATTTAATAGCATATAGTCAAAACACAAGACAATACCTTTTACTACACAGTGCTAGTCAAGAGTTCAGAGATCACAGAGAAATGCTTAAAATAATTCAGTAGCACAGAAAAACTATTAGTCTAATCTTTCTAGTTTCTAGCTATTTCTAAGAGAAAACACAAGTCTAAGCTAAACTTACATATAGAGCAAGACAGTGCTGATGAGTTGGATGGTCAAGACAAAAATGCTTAATGTTCTCTGATTTTCTCTGTTTAAATTGATATTACAGTCCTGATTCACATTACATCATTCTTCACACTTTCCTGGGGTTTCCAGGCTAACAGGCTACATTCTTTAGTAAGCTCACTCCAGGTCAGGAAGCAAAGCCATCAAGGACATTTATTCATGCAAATTCTGACCATTAACTCTGGCCTTAAAACAATAGCAAGAATTCCTTCATCTAGACCGGCTGGAGCTGTGTTGTAACATCAAAGGGTCACAACATGCTTTACTTGGTCAGTAGAGTGCACTGTTGTTACATTTTTTCCAGTTCCATATGTAACACTATTTTTACCATTTAAGACAACAAGCCTATGGTTTACATTAATATTTACATATGACAGAATTATCTCCAAAATTCTATCTGGCTAGGCTGGCAGCCTTCATCTATCTAAACTCAATCTTCACATATCTTCCCCCCTGGAGAACTCAAGCTAGTTTTTCAAGTGACCCTTGAGAAATGCTGCTTGAGGGAGTTAGGTCTGTCTGAGTGTACCTTACCCCATTCCCTGTCTTGTGAGCCCATCTGCATTGGCATTGCTAATCCCACTGCAGTGCTGCATGGACATATCATATGCTTGCAATCCCAGGGTCCATCTTAGCAGCTTGGCATTTTGCTGGCTGGCTCTGTTTAACCATGTTAGGGGGTTGTGATCTGTCATAACAGTACATTTTCTTCCATACAGATAAGGCTGAAGTTTCTGCAGTGCCCACACTATGGCTAGACATTCTTTTTCTACTGCTGCATAGCATTCCTTCCTGGGTTGGAGCCTACGACTGAGATAAACCACTGGGTGCTCTTCCCCCTCTGAAGAAATCTGGCTAAGTACAGCCCCCCCCCATGGTTTGAAGCATCCACCTGCACAACAAATTCTTTGCTGTAATCTGGACTGGCTAACACAGAGGTCCTCCCAAAGCTTCTTTAAGCTTCTGGAATGCCTGCTCACATGCTGGGGTCCACACTACCTTATCTGGCC
Organism: Protopterus annectens; assembly: GCF_019279795.1. Classification (NCBI taxonomy): domain Eukaryota; kingdom Metazoa; phylum Chordata; order Ceratodontiformes; family Protopteridae; genus Protopterus; species Protopterus annectens. Next base: position 968,217,013 of record NC_056748.1, read on the forward strand.
TGTTCTTCCTTGTCAGGTCTGTAAGGGGAGCAGCTATGATACTATAACTGGGGACAAACTTTCTGTAGTACCCTGCTGTCCCTAAAAATGACTTCACCTGCTTTTTAGTAACAGGTGCAGGACATGCCTGAATGGCTTCCACTTTGGCAGGTTCTGGCCTTATCTTACCACTCCTCACTCTATGTCCTAGGTAGGAGACCTCTGCCATACACACCTGACATTTGCTCAGCTTAATGGTCAACTCTGCCCTCTGTAGTCTACCCAGCACCTCCCTGACATGTTGAAGGTGCTCTTGCCAGGAATGACTGTAGATGGCAATATCATCTAGGTAAGCAAGGGCAAGCCCTCCTGCTCCTGCTAGGGTATGATCTACCATCCTCTGGAAAGTTGCTGGGGCATTCTTCATCCCAAAGGTCATCTTTGTGAACTCATACAAGCCAAAAGGAGTTACAAAGGCTGACTTCCCTCTAGCACTGGGAGTCAAGTGCACCTGCCAGTAACCCTTGGTAAGATCGATGGTGGAAAGATACTTAGCCCCACCCAGCTTCTCTAGGGCCTCATCTTTCCTAGGCATGGGGTAAGCATCTGACTCTGTGTGACTATTTAATTTCCTATAGTCCACACAGAACCTGGTGCTGCCATCCATCTTTGGCACCAGCACCACTGGGGAGGCCCAGGGACTGTTGGACTCTTGAATTACCCCTAGTTCCAACATCTCCTGTGCCTCCTCCCTCAGAGTCTGTTTGACTCTCTCAGGCACTCTATAAGGGGCCTGTCTAATAGGCCTTTGGGGTCTTGTATCCACTTGGTGCTGCCCCAGGTGGGTGCATCCTGGTTTCCCAGTGAACATGTCCCCAAATTCCTGCAACACTGCTCAGATTTCTCAAACCTGGGTAGGTGATAGCTGCTGGTGCATTGCTACCCCTTCCACTGAGGTATCAGCCTGAACCTCACTGAGGAGATCAGTCACCAGATCTCCCTCAGACTCCTCCTGCAATGCACTGTAAATGCTCAGCACAAGGGCATTCTTATCATGGTATGGTTTCATCATGTTAACATGGTACAATTTGTGCCCCTGCCTTCTGCCTAGCAGTTCCATCATGTAGTTAAAATCACTTACCTTTATTACCACCTTGTAGGGTCCCTCCCAAGCTGCTTACAGCTTGTTGTGTCTGACAGGAATGAGAGCCATTACCTGCTGTCCACAGCATATTCTCTAGCTCGAGCATTCCTGTCATACCACACCTTTTTCTGTTGTTGGGATTCTGCCAGGTTCTCCTGGGCCTTGGCCTGAGATTTAGGACGTATGCCACACCAGACTCCTTGTGAGACTTGCGCTCACTTTCCCACTCATCTCATATTAAATCTAGCGGTCCCCTCACCCTATGCCCATACAGCAACTCGAAGGGTGAAAAACCTGTGTATTCCAGGGGAACCTCTCTGTAAGCAAACAATAGATAGGTCAAATATTTGTCCCACTTCCTCTTAAACTGATCTGCAAATTCCCGTAGCATGGACTTGATTGTAGAGTTTAACCTCTCAACAAGACCATTAGTCTGGGGATGGTAGGGGGTGATCTTCATGTGCTTCATCCCACAGGACTTCCACAGACAAGTCAGCAGGTCTGACATGAAATTGGCACCTCTGTCAGGCAGTATTTCTTTTGGGAAACCTACCCTGCTGAAAATCTCTAACAAAGCATTTGCCACCTTCTCTGCCTCAATGGAGGACAAAGCCACTGCCTTAGGGTATTGTGCAGCGTAATCCACTACCGCTAGGATATACTTTTTCCCTGTGGATCTTGGGGAACTCAGAGGACCCAGAATATCCATAGCTACCCTCTGAAATGGCTCCTCAATCACAGGCAAAGGCATCAAAGGAGGTCTCACCTTGTCTCCTGCCTTGCTTATCTTTTGGCACTGCTCACAGATCCTGCAGTACCCATTTACATCTCTGGAAATTCCTGGCAAATAGAAGTTCTGCATAATATGCCTCTTTGTACATTTTATGCCCATAAGACCTGCAAAGGGAATATCATGGGCTATGGCTAGAAGTGCCAGACGGTAGGCTCTAGGCACCACCAACTGCTGTACTCTCTCCCCTTTCTAGCCCTCCCTCAGGTGTCCACTCTCTGTACAGTAACCATTTGTCCCAGTATACAGATTCCCCCTTTCCTTGAGAATCAGGTGCCGCCCTAGCTACCTGCCTCAGGCCATGCAATGCAGGGTCTGAGAGCTGAGCCTGTCTCAACTCTCTCCTTGTAACCCTTCCCAGCTCCCCTTCCACAGAAAGTCTGGCATCCTCTGACAGTGATGCCTCACTGTCAGCCTGTGTACTATGCTCTCCTCTACCTTTGCAGTCACTCTGTCCCAGGGAACATCAGTTCCCACAAGCAGCTGTGGTTCACCTTCAGTCTCACTGCTACAGGGTAAGTAACCACCTCACCAGTCTTGGCTGCAAGTATGCAGTCTGTCTGGGTCTCCCCAGGCTACCAGACCCACATGCTTGTCTCCTAGCCTGACTGCATGTAACTGTACAAACACATGGTACTGCCTCATCCAAATCCTTCCCTATCAAGACATCTGCAGGATGGTAGTTTGGTACCCTTGTTGTTCCAAGACAACCTACTATTGGCATTTTGTCTTTCCCACTTACTGGCTCCCTCACCTTTTGTTCCCCAGCTTGCCTCCATGGACACCTGTATGTCACATGGCCCCACTGGTTGCATTCAAAACATTTAACCCTAGCTCCTGGATGTGTACCTGGACTAGTGGCTTCCCCTGTTACTGGCAGATTCTGTTGGGGCAGTTTGTGCTGCCCACCATGGGTTCATTTAGACCCATGAGCAGTACTGGGGGTCCCTTTCCTGTGCAGGGCTGCCCTGCTTGCCAGGCATAGGTCTCCCTTCTTCCACACCTCATCTGAAGTGGCACATTGTCTATCAGCTAACCAGATCCTCATGTCTTCAGGCAAAGTGCTAAGGGCTTGTTTCCTTACCAAAAGGTCTGACAGCCCTTCAAAAGTGGTGAACTGACATCCACTCACCCATCTATGGAAATAAGTGCTCAGTTCAGCAACATATTCACACACACTTTCATCTGCCTTGCATCTATGCTCATGAAATTGTTTCCTATATGTTTCAGGTGTTAGCTTAAACAATTCTAACAAGTGATTTTTAACAGCAGTATAATCAAAACATGCAACATCAGACATTTTTGACAAAACAGTTACAGCTTTACCATGGAGTAAGGGGGTCAGGAACTGTACCCAGAGCCTTTGGTCAACACCATACTGTTTGCATACCCTCTCAAACATATGAATGAAACTATCAAAATTATCCCCCTCTTTAAACTGCGGAAAAATTTACTGACCTTTTGTGCTTCTGGGGTCCAGTTACGCCCTTCCCCATTACCTCCATGACTCTGGAGAAGAGTCAGCATTTTCCTCTCATGCTTCCTCTGCCACACCTTTTCCTCAGCTTCCAGGCATAGCAGTTTCTCATTCTCCTCAGCCTGTAAGACTCCTCAGTCTCTCAGCTGCATCTATCTCCAAACACCTGGCCTCCAACTCAAATCTCTTTAGCTCCAGATGGATTTTTAAGTCCTCTGCAGAAAGGTTAAGCTGTCCATTCTCTGAGGGTATTATATCTCCACTGCCAGTCTGATTGTCCTCCTGGTTGCTGTTTTCTGATACAGCTGTAACCAAGGCTGCAATCAGGTCTGCCTTAGTTAGGTTTCCATGCACCAGTCCCCTAGCCTGGCACATCTCAGCCATCTGGCTCCTTGTCTGCTGACATGCTGCTGGCTCACCCTGACTAACTAAACTAACAAAAGAAATAAAACAATTGTGATCTGATCTCTGAGTATTCACTGCATGGCTGATTTAGAGTACAAAACACCTTCAAAGCTCACTGTACACCAGCTACAGGAATTCACTCTACCAACACCACTATAAGCCAATTAGTATTTGCCAACCAATTAATATGTGGTGTGGATATCCCACCACTGCCAAACAATTAATATGTGATGCCTGTGCCCTGGCCCAGCAATGAAGGAGCCTCAATCCTCACCACTAACACCAGTGAGAGGTGTCTCATATAGGAGGAAAAAATAACAAATACACACAGTAAAGTGCAATTTCCATTAGGAGCACACAGAGATCACAGTCAGTACAGGGCTGGTTGTTCCCTTGCTCTCCAGGTCCCCAATAAGACTCCACACTGGCGCAGCTATAGGGTCCAGATCTCAGCCTATTGGGCAAGCTAAAACGTCCAGCACCCTCTCTGTGCAACCAGTGCTTCGTATCCCTGCCCAAGGAGCTGACACACACACACACACACACACACACACACACACACACACACACACACACACACACACACACACACACACACACACACACACATACACACACACACACACACTTTGAGAAGAGTTTATACAACCACACATACACTCCTGGGGAAGGCTGGCACAGGTTCTCCAGCTGTGCCCCTTTTTCCCAGACTTTACGGTAGTACCAGCTGCCACCACCCACTAATATTTATCAGCTACTCAAAGGCCCTTAAAAGGGTGTCCAATTATTACTGTGCAATACTATTATTCAATTGGTAGTATAGTCCAGCGCTAAAGCTATTGAAGTGGCTTTGTACAATTTTACCAAAGGCATGCAAGTACTCTAAAGAGCTTAAACTACCTCTGCAAAATAGTCCCAGTTGGAAGGGTTTAAAAACATTTAATAGAAAATAGTCAAAACACAAGACAACACTTTTTACTACACAGTGCTAGTCAATAGTTCAGAGATCACATAGAAATACTTAAAATAATTCAGTAGTACAGTTCTGACATCACAGAAAAACATTTATTCTAATCTTTCTAGTTTCTAGCTATTTCTAAGAGAAAACACAAGTCTAAGCTAAACTTATATATAGAGCAAGACATATCTGATGAGTTGGATGGTCAAGACAAAAATGCTTAATGCCCTCTGATTCTCTCTGTTTAAATTGATATTACAGTCCTGATTCACATTACATAATTCTTCACACTTTCCTGGGGTTACCAGGCTAACAGGCTACATTCTTTAGTAAGCTCACACCAGGTCAGGAAGCAAAGCCATAAAGGACATTTATTCATGCAAATTTTGGCCATTAACTCTGGCCCTAAAACATTAGCAAGAATTCCTTCATCTAGACTGGCTGGAGCTGTGTTTTAACATCAGAGGGTCACAACATGCTTTACTTGGTCAGTAGAGTGCACTGTTGTTACATTTTTTCCAGTTCCACATGTAACACTATTTTTACCATTTAAGACAACAAGCCTGTGGTTTACATTAATATTTACAGATGACAGAATTATCTCCAAAATTATATCTGGGTAGGCTGGCAGCCTTCATCTATCTTCACACATTGCTCAATATGCAGACAAAGAAACACACACACACACACAAACATCCACACTTGCTATGTGTGGGAATAGAACCCCTCCCGAAGTACTATATCACATTACAGCATTAAACTGCTATAAGACACACCATGGAGATTACTGGGCTACTCCTTTCCCAAAGGTATATTTCACAGCAAATGACATCAGCAGCCTTGCCAAAGTAGACATTTGAAATGTAGTGAGTGTGACTAGCCTACAAAGCATTGCTCCCTACACAGACAGAGACATACACACACAAACTCACAGTTGCTATGTCTGGGATTAGAACTCCTAACTAATTAGTTTTTCACATTACACAGTTATAGGACGTGCCACAGAGATTACTGGGATAGTTTTTTCCCAAAGGTGTATTTCAAACTGAATGACATCAGCAGCCTTGCCAAAGTAGGCCATGTGTAATGTAATGAGTGTGACTAGCCTAAAAAGCATTGCTCCCTACACAGATAGAGACACACACACACACACACACACACACACACACACACACACACACACACACACACACACACACACACACACACACACACACAGTTGCCATGTCTGGGATTAGAACTCCTACCTAAGTAGTTTATTACACTACAGCATGACTCAGTTATAGGGCATGCAACAGAGATTACTGGGCTACGCCTTTCCCAAAGGTGTATTTCAAACTGAATGACATCAAGCAGCCTTGCCAAGGTAGGCTATTTGTAATGTAGCAAGTGTGACTAGCCTAAACAACATTGCTCCCTACACAGACAGAGACACACAAACACATATATATATATATAGTTGCCATGTCTGGAATTAGAACCCCTACCTAACTAGTTTATCACACTACAGCATTACTCAGTTATAGGACACACCACAGAGATTACCAGGCTATTATTTTCCCAAAACTGTATTTCAAACTGAATGACATCAGCAGCCTTGCCAAAGTAGGCCATTTGTAATATAGTGAGTGTGACTATCCTAAAACGCATTGCACCCTACACCGGCTGAGAGAGACACACATGCACACACACACACACACACACACACACACACACACACACACACACACACACACACACACACACACACACACACACAATTGCCATGTCTGGGATTAGAACTTCTCCTAGCTAGTTTATCACACTACAGCAATATGCAGTTATAGGACGCACCACAGAGTATTTCAAACTGAATGAGATCAGCAGGCTTGTCATTGTAGGGCTATGGGGAGGGCAGTGTGTGTGCATGGGCAAGTGCCCATTCATCTAGAAGTGGAAACACCACACTCAGGCACACGCAGGTTTATATTCTGCAGGTACGTGTATACAACTGATAGATGACTACTGCCTTGTATAGTCATGTTGCACAGCTAGCACTTGCACCACATTGTCTTTAATTCTGAGGGATACCAGTGGCTAATTTCTACAGTGAGTGACATTTACACATCATCTGGTGGTAGCCATTTAGCTGTGAGCTGGGTGGGACAGACCTCATTATCGAATGCTTGTTGTCACTATCACTCTCTTCCACACATCTTTTTATGTGTACTTTTGGCATATTATAGGGTGTTGTCCTTGGATATATGTGTGTATTCCAATCCAATGTGTGTGCAAAGTATGACTGGTGCATACTGAGGAGTGTATGCACTAACATCTGCAACTGTCAGATATGTATGGTCCACTGTTGTTGGCAGACATGGGCTTCATTTTTTGAAGTGTGTGAGAATGCCCAGTATGACCTTTCAGTATGTTGTTGTCTGACATTGCCTTCATTTCTCTAAGTCTGTGAACATGCCCACATGCCCTTCTGTATTAAATGTGTGTATCCATTCCATGTAGTATGTACTCCAGTGTAGACCTTTGTGTTCTACACCTACAGCTAGCAAACTGTTTCTGCAGGATATCTGTAGATTAGTTGGCAATATGGGGTCAAACTGTGCAAGGGATAGTGTGTACTGTAGGTGATTGTGTCTGTTCTGCTTCTGCTACATGGTACTGGTGTTAGCAGAGATATTCAGACATGTGTACTGTTATACACTGTGATGTTTTATGTCCTCAAGTACTGTCAGGTGGACATTTTTGCTCACAGTGATATCCTGGGGAACACAGGGTGAATGCAGCTGGGCCCAGTATTGTGGTCAAACACCTACATAGTCATTGCAAGTTATGCCATTCTGGAGGGGGTACTGCAGACACTTGCTGTTGGGTCTGTGTATCCAATTCAGCACCTTGGTACAGTGATGGCAGAGGATGCCATACTTGTAAATCCATCGACATGACAGTATGGTCTTATCTTGCTGTGGCAATACCTCACAGCTGTACAGATTCACACAGGTTACCCAGAGACAGGGGTCATAAGTCAGGACATTACCCTTATTGTGGTGTATGGTTAGGTTTGTAGCCACTCATTTTTGTGTTTGAAGCCAGAGATAGTATGTGCATACAGCTGTGTGTTGGACTTTGCACATTCCATGCTGCCCATGCTCCCACCCCCCCCTCTATTATCATATCCTCTTCCATACATTATGCATGCATTCTCTGATACTTTCTCTATGGTTATCACCTCATCACAGCTATGTTTTGGCATTGGTCCACAGTTCATGCAGTGGGACATGGTGGACATGTTACTATGGTATGTCCACATGGCCTTGCATATGGCCGATGTGGAGTGTGTTATGTTGTTATTTGGGTGTCCATGACATAACATACATTGGCATCACGGGTGAGATGCAGGCTTTCAGCAGAGGCCTGTAGGCCATTTGGTGGTGATGCAGGGCAGCTGTAGCAGGCGGTTGCATTCTTTCAGTCCTAAAATCCCAGACTGCCATACAGTATATTCCCCTGGGGTGACAGGGTAGGTGTGCTAGGTGTTCATGCCAATACTTTCTATCAGTATTGATCAGGTGGTTTGGATGGTGGCATGGTGCTGCTTACAGCTAGGGACACACCTGCATCGGACACTTGCACTGCATGCTGCATTCTTTCACTATTGCCATATGCAGGTGGAGGTCACATTGTACCCATTCCCAACAGAAGGGATATGACCAGAGAGGTACCTGTGGGTGGTGTTTGGGTGAGCTGGGTGCATGTGTGCTATGGACACTACTTGCATCTGTCTCACAGGGGTCTACCTGATAACAATGACATGCCAAAACACTGACAACGAAATAACCGACACGACAAAACCGAAAGTTCAAAAACATGAAACTTTACATGCCCGACAAACCACAATCCCGACAATCAATAAAATAAATACCTTTCCCAAAAAACACACAAACAACACAAGCACACCAAAAACCTTACAAACCTACACTAAACCTTACATACACAACTATCTATGCACTAACCTTAACCAAAACCCTAACCCTAAGGTCAGTCACTATCGCACACTTACCTTACGCGCACCCTAACCCTAACTCACTTAATCCACCCCTAACCCTTAAGTCTGTCACTATCACACACTTACCTTACCCGCACCCTAACCCTAACTCACTTAATCTGCCCCTAATCCCCAAGTCCGTCACTATCGCACACTTACCTTACCCGCACCCTAACCCTAACTCACTTAACCTGCCCCTAAACCTAAAGTCTGTCACTATTGCACACTTACCTGACCTGTACCCTAACCTAACATCCGTCACTATCATGCACTTACCTTACCCACACCCTGACCCTAACGTCCGTCCCTATCACACACTTAACTTAACATGTCAGTGTTCTCAGCATCAGGATTCTCAACTTTCGGTCTTCTCCGTTGTCGATCTTCCGTTTTTGGTGTTCTCGTTGTCAGTGCTGTGGACTTTCGGCATTTTCAGGTAGACCCATCTCACAGATATGCATGGGGCATTCCAGTTAAGCTGGCTTGTGCAGGGACATCAGCTATTTCCCAATACATCAGTCCTATCACCTTTGTGATCTGTAAGTGTTCAGCCAGATGACATTGGTATTCCCTACTACCAGCCCAGATAATGTGAGGCATACTTGTATGTACAATTCCAAGGGTGTGTCCATTTTACAGTTACACATTATATACTGTATGTCTGGGGTACTTTTCTCTGTGTACTGCTTGTATATCTAGCACAACAGTCATGCCATGTCCATCTTTCAAATGGTGACACATATTACCACTTTACATTTGCAATGGCTTACTGCTAACATGTGTTATACTGGGGAGCATTGTCTTTGGCACTGCAGTTGTAAGGACTTGGCCCTGTCATTGGCAGTAGTGGGCAAAAGCCACCAGGTCAAACCTCAACATGCATACATACTGACCACTCTCACACAATATGAAACACACAGAAACCTAACACACGCATACCTGCATATTGTACAAATGCTACAATCTATCCTGCTACCTTGGCCACCTCAGGTCATCTGTGCTCCACTGGTATTATACCTGCACATACATGTTACTACATGTCTACCGCAGATTGGAGGGGGGCACACCTGACTGTTACTACATTTCTACACAGGATTGGGGGAGGGGGCACACCTGACTGCTTCTACATTTCTACATAGGATTGGGGGCACACCTGACTGCTACTACATTTCTACACAGGATTGTGGGGGCACACCTGCTTGTTTCTACATTTCTACATAGGATTGGGGGGGCACACCTGACACTTGTACACATTTGCTATGACTGTACTGGTATGTCAGGTACTCCATTTCAGTCTGTATTCTAACCTATCATGCTGACTAGAGGCATATCAGTGTACTACATCTCTTAGGTTTGATTGACCTACATACCAGTGTCTGACTTTCTACCCTTCAGAACTAACATGTCACTGCCTGACCTGCTGTAGTTTGTCTGTGTAGGACAGGGGGAGGTTACCCATCATCATCATTCAGAGGCCTTAGCATGGCCTTTGTTTGTGTTTGTTTACACCTGTCCTGCTGGCTGAGATTGTTGTAGGGTATGTGAACCTCCCTGACTGGCATGTGTGTGTCATATGGACACACATGTGGCCAAGCACATTTCCTGCAGTGGGTTTTGTCACCACGTGTAGTACTGGCTACTATGCTGACACCAGTGTTTGTTACAGATCTCATGGTTCCACTATAGGTGTCTACTATCTGCTGGCATCCCATTGAGCCACCCAATTCCCTTGCATGCTCACATCCATAACATAGGTACAAGTAACAACACATACTACTCCATTCAGCAGTTGGTAAGGAGAGTGACTTACCTTGTGGGTGTGCCACTATTGAGGATGGTGCTGGAGGGATGCCTATGTCAGATGCACATAGTACACTCCCTATACATGGTTGAGCACAGGTAGTGTCATGTCTGGCATTCTTTTCAGTGTATGTGTGAGTCAGAGAGAGGTGTCATTCCCTGGGTCCCTCCTGTGTCAGTGTATGTGCTATGCATTGCCTCTTTGCCAAGGCCAGGGCATACTGGGCACACCTCCTTCTGCCTACTGGGGCAAGCTCAGGTTGTTCCTCCTCCGAGTCACTCTGTGCCTGTGCAGGCCTTGGCAATGGTGGGCGGCTGTATGGCCCTGCCCCATGCTATTCCTGCTGCAGTTGTTTCTGCAGGATCATATTATGTAGCATGGCACATACGATGACAGTTTGAGTACATGTAGCTGGGGAGTACTGCAAGAATGTGTCCAGGCTCTGGAACTGTGACTTGAGCATCCTAAACACACTCTCTAGTACAACTCTGGTCTGTGCATGTGCCTCATTATGGAGTTCTTGTTCGGGTGTGTGTGCATTTCTGATGGGTCTCATCAGCCATGGCTCCAGTGCGTAACCGCATCCCCCACTAGGTGACTATAAGCAATGTCCCCACTGGCAAATCTCTGGTACAGCTGCATCAGATGCCAGATGTGGGAATCGTGATAGCTTCCAGGGCAGCCAGCACACATATTCATTATTATGCCCTGGGCATCGTACACGTCCTGGCAATTGATGGAGGGGAAGCCATTGCAGTTCATGTAGACTGTACCCCACTCACTGGGTGGTGCTTTGATGCATATGTGTGTGCAGTCTATAGCACCCACTACCTCAGGGTGTTCTGATATTTGGAGGAAGAGTTGCACATTCCTGGCCAATGCCTCATGGGTGTTGGGGAAATATACGTGCTCATCAGCATGTGCTGACATGGCATCCAGAACTGGTGGAGTGCCCTGAATGCTGATGTCTGTGAGATCCCCATGATATCCCCAGTTGGCCTTTGGAAGGTACCTGTAGCTAGTATTCTTAGGCCTACACATATCCTGGTATCCACTGGGATGGGTTCCCCTCTGTTAGTTCTGTGTGTGACATGTGTCCAGCATAGCTCAACAATTTGCTGTAGGAGGTCCCTGTCCACCCTATAGCACTCGACTATCTCCTGCTCATGTAACCCCTGGTAGGTTACCCTGGGTCTGTACACTCTTCTCCGTCTCCTCACTGTGGGTTGGTCAACAGCATTCTCATCCTCACCACCCTCAGCCTCTTCTACATGCTGATGTATGAGAGCTATTGCAGCCCCTATCATTTAGTTGTTTTTGTTTGTTAGAATTCCCCCACTTGTATACACCAGTGATGTAGAGTATGTGGGAAAAAACAGAGGGAAAAGTGTTTGCATAGTTTATAGCAGTGTTCTGGGCTGGGCTAGTCTGCTGCCCGTGTAATAGCCTGATTCTGATAAATTTCACCTGCCAGCTATACTAGATCTCCTGGCTGGCCACGGTGGTGCAGACGTTAGTGTTGCCTCCTCACAGCAAGAGGTTCTCTGGTTTGATCCTCAGCTGGGGTGCCTTCTGTGCAGAGTCTGCATGTCCTCCCTGTGGTTGTATGGGTTTCCTCTGGCTGCTCTGGTTTCCTCCCAAAGACATGCTGTAGATGGAATGGACACTCTAAATTGGCCCTAGGTGTGAGTGCGTGTGTGTGTGTGCCTTCTGTGGAAGGTTGGGTGCCAGGATGGCAACTCAAAACCGTAAAACTCCACTGCCAATCCTGAACGGACAGGTGATCTGCTGTGGTGACCTCTAACTGGGAAAAGCTGGAAGAAGAAGAAGAAGCTATGTTAGTTCTCCTAGATTACCTTCCTACTGCTGTTTTCCTTCCCATTGCCTTTCTGTTTAAGTCTGGGGGCATGCTGCACAAACACAGTGCTCAAATGTGCACAGAGCTGCTATTTCCTGGTTTACTTTTTTTTCCCCGTTAAAACCCAGTGCATACCTGGTTAGGCAATGTAAAGTGTGCTAGGCAGCCTCAGACACCCCCCCTTGCATAGCTCTGCTAAGCTAAGGGCAAACCTGAGCCACAGGGCTCCAATCTGCTTACAGTATGCCTGACACACACCCCTATGATGTTAGCTAACTCCTAGGCTTGCACCAAGGCTTACACTGTTTGGTGCTGACTAGCATGCAGGGGAAATCTGGGATTCAGTATCATTCCCCTCATTTGCAAAGAATTGCCTGATGATGCATAGTTACAGGTCCCACACTGAACCTCCCCCCTTAGCAACCACTATTCACTGGCCATGTTGTTTTCTGCCTGCCATTGAGTATAATGACACAATAGTGATTTTGGTTAGAATGCTTATTTTAGTTTTTTTTTTTATTTTTCACCTGATTTTGTTTGCTGCCCTATGCTTAAACAGCTGAGATCGGCTAAAAAAAAAAGTAATTTTTTTTAATTTTTGCAACTGTTTTCCATGCCAATGGCCATATATTTGGCCATTGGTATGCTTTCTACATAATATCCACCCTTTATTTGGAGCTGTCATTGCTCTGTTTTGTAGTTTGCAGAAACCGATATTGCCAACATCTTGGCAGACAGGTTCAGTGCAAACTTCACCCCCCTTTCACCCCCAAAAGGGCCCATAACCATACCAGAAGAATGTAGAGCCCCTGAAATCATAGACTCTCAGGTTAAAACAGCCCTCTCCAAAGCCAAAAACACAGCATCAATGGGACAGGACGGTGTCCCAGGCTGCGTCCTACACGAGCTCAAAGGCGAACTAACCCCTCAACTAAACACACTGTTCAAACTCAGCCTCTCCACGGGCTATGTACCCATAGAGTGGCACACAGCAACAGTTATTCCGCTCCACAGAGGTGGAGCCAAAACACACCCCAGGTACTATCGCCCTATAAGCCTGACTAACTTGGTCTGCAAGGCTATGGAGCGCATCATCATGGAACTCATTAACAGACACATTGGGAACCTCCAAACACTGGACCCTACCCAGTTCAGCTTTGTTAAAGACAGATCATGCCTCCTAAACCTGGTGGACTTCTTTGAGACAGTTACAAAGGCTATAGATGAGGGAAAGGTGGTACACACAGCATACCTAGACCTCGCAAAGGCCTTCGACACCATTCCCCATTCTGGTATTATAGACAAGCTTACCAGCCTGAACATAAACCCCTATGTCACAAGATGGGTTGCCAATTGGCTCATGGACATAACCCACATGGTGAGAGTTGTGGGAGCTAGGTCTGACTCTAAACTGGTTACAAGTGGCATTCCCCAGGGCTCAGTCCTAGGACCCCTCCTGTTCAGCATATACTTCTCAAGAGGTACAGGTAAGCACAGGAGAACTATGGATGATCAAGTTCGCAGACCACTGCAAACTAGGGGCTATAACCGACTCTCCAGTTGACACAGACGTCCTCCAAAAGGGTCTCACTGAAACGGATACCTGGTGTCAAAATCATGGCCTCAAGCTAAATGCCAAAAAGTGCACAGTCATCCCCTTTGGAAAAAACAAATACACACAAACTACCACATAGGTGGTAGCCCCCTAAATATGGAAAACATAATATGGGATCTGGGGACCCAAGTAGATAGTAATCTCTCCTTTGATAATCACATTGCCAAAGTGGTTAGAAAGTCCTTCTATGTGGTCCACCTAACCACAAAAGGGTTTGCATCCAGATCAAAGAGGTCATTGTGCCCCTCTACTCATCACTCATCAGACCCATCATAAGGTACAGCGCCCCATTTGGGATGTACCTTACAAGACACCTGCAACAGCTGGAAATCCACAGAAGTACCTCACCAAGAGGATCACTGGCCTCAAACAGATGCCCTATGCAGCTCGACTGAAGAAACTCCAGCTGTACTCGGTTGCACACTGCCTACTCAGAGGTGATCTCTGCCTCATATACAAGGCCATGTTGAACCCAGAATTGATGGACATGCTCCACCTAAAGAAAACCTTATCCCCTTGAGCCACATGATCTAGTTATCTAAACCTCACCACAACAATAAATAAGATGTGCTGGAGGGATAGATTCCTGTCCCAGAGACTTCCCATGCTCTGGAACAAGATTCCAATCTACATTAGGCAGAGCTCCTCACTAACACTCTTCAAGAGAAACCTTGATGAGTGGATGGGAAACAGAAAGTTTACCCCGGGGATCACTTCAGTGGCTCTGCTGGACAGAGGCACAGGGAACTAATCTAAGGGGGAGGCGAAAGCCAACACATTCTGGCTAGGCTTATAAATGCCTTCAGACAGATAGCCTAGTACCTACCTATGAACCTATGAACCTATGTACTTGGTTACTAACTGAGTACATTTCTGCAGATTACACTAGTCCTGCACAGCTGGCTTCCAGCTTCCTGGATTGCAAATTTGCCTCATTTACATGGATTTCACCTGAAAATGGGGTAATTTGCATACAGGAGCTGAGTCCAGGCAGGACTAGTGTAGGAGCGCTCATGCACGTCCCTACAGCTTATTTCTGGATCGTTCGGCAGACATATTGCCTGCTAGAGCTCCTGCACTAGTCCTGCACACCGTGTAGGGCTTGCTGAATCCAGGGGACTGTCTGAAGCTAAAAGCGTAAACTACCAGGTAGGGATGTCACTATTCATTGTGGCCAAAAGCAGACCAAAGCCACACCCCTTGCACCTCCCACAACCCTGCCTATCTCCTCCTCCTCCTCCTCTCTGCCCACTTTACACTCATTTTGTGGCATCACAGGCATGGCAGTAAAGAGGAAGAATGCCTTATTTTCCTGGTTTCCTTTGCAATTGCATCATGTTGATTTTTTTTTTTTAATAAAAACACAGTAGAATTGGAGATTAAATAAACTCTGATAGTTTGTTTTTAAAACAGAAAATTAAACTGGAGTTTGTACAATGTTTTCTGGACTACTGGACAATCAATTTGATTTCTGAATTGTCCGAGACAAAACAAAACAAACAAACAAAAAAAAAAAAACGGATAGTTGGTAACACTACTAGCAGTCCTTCTACTCTAAACAAAATTGTTAGTAAATTCTGGTTATTTGTTTATATAAGAAGCATGTTTTTTCACTCAGCTGTCATTAATTCCTCAACCCCATCACAACAACAAGCTGCTGAATCATTAAAAATACAATAAATACCATTCAAAAATGAACTAGAAGTAGCAGACAGGTTTACATTATTAATATAGTTTATACAACTCTGTTTACATATTACTGGCTTCCATTAAAAAAAAACATAAAAACAATGGTAGAAACATTTAATATTGTATTATTGTATGTAGTCCCTAGACTGGAGATTATCATTGGTAATGTATATCATCAGTTTTGAAATGCATATTAGATGAATTAGATGAGTTTTGAAATGCCTATTAGATGAATCAGCAAGCAGAACATCAACTCCTTTTTATGTGTTTCTAGGGTAGGAGCGAAAAGCAAATAGTTAATGGCCTATTATCCACCATATGCTTAGATATTTCAGTGTTTGGTGACTTCCTCATCATCCTTCATTTGGGTCTTCAAATCTGATTGGTTAGGCACAACTTAATGATCTGAGCTGATGATGAAACTATTGCACAGTTTGTGCATATAAGAGATAGGCCTGACTTTTTTAGGTTGTTGCCTCTTCCATCCATATATTGAAGGCCACTTCTATTGCTTACTGTTTTAGCTTATTGAATACATCCTGTGCCCTAGCCAGACCTCCAACTGAAACATTTCAGTGTCTTGTTCCTACTGGCTAATTCATCTAATATTCAGCTGACCCAGTTCAGGGATTTTAGTAATGTCAGTAGTACCCTTATATTTGCCCTGGATCAGCTCCTAGTAAGTCACAGCCAGGTGATCTTCATATGCAGGTGCACCAGGCCATTCATATGTGTGTTTAAATGCTCTTACACAGCTTGCCAGTTTGCATAGCTATCACTTTCCTTTTATGATTCTGCTGCTTAATGATGAGCTTCATACGCATCACAGAAAAGGGCAAAGGTAAAACACATGTGCAGATGGCCTGGGTGCATGGACCGTTTCATAGTCAGTCAATCAATCAGAAGTTACATGCAATAAGCCAGTGTTGTTTTCTGGTAAGATTTCTGCAGTAGATGACTGTCATACCAAGGTTTTCTGATCTACTGAGAAGATATACAGTTCATCCTGCCTTATTACTTAACATGCTTTTAATGGTTCTGAAGCCAAGATGGTAGTTTTTCATTTTGCTGATAAAAGTGACAATATTAAGCACTGTCTTCACTTATTTGTTTCTGTATGAGGTGGTGCTATACCTCTTCTGGCTCCACTGGAGTTTTGCTGACATGGGATCAAAAGTCTCAACTATGAAGAGAATGATGATCATTTCCATTTCAATCCTACTTATACACATTCATCAAGATGTGACATATTGCCTTGTTGCCTTGGGTCCAACTACTTTTTAAATTTCTTGTTAATCTCTGAGGATGAGTGTCATTCAACTTATTTTAAAATATGTTATTATGACCATTATCCTTGAGATAGTGTCTCTTGGTCTGTGTGAAATGGAAAATTATTGCCTGACCACTAACCTTTATTTTGTAGGGAATGTTAGCAAAAAGGCTACATATGCTCATCATGAATCCTATCTTTCTAGTTGTAGACTCTTTAATCCATTGTATTCTGCATCAAGCAGCAGACATGGGATAGAAGTTTCATGCATAAGAGTGTTTAATGGTCTCTTATTGGCAAAGGTGGTATTGAGTTTTGTCCTCCTTGATCTCTGTCTTTGACATTTAATGTTGTGGACTAAGGACTGTTAATGGAACATTTTCATGCAAGCAGTGGTTTAACTTCAAAAACTTCAGGTGATTTGTTCCTTAACTCCTGGGAACCAGACACAAGTATTTCTACCTTAATTTTACCTTGGAGTTATCACTGGCTAGTACAGTTCTGCAGGGTTCACAAGTGGCTCCAATTTTGCTTGTTGCATGCATGTTAACAATGGAAGAAGGCACTGAAAGAAAATGTCTAAAATGTTAATTATATTCAAATGTCTTTCTCATAGGTTAGTACTAGGCTAACCACCCTTTTGGGTAATTTCAATCCTAGCCAATTACCCCATGCGAGAATCAAACCCTACACCTTGTGTCTGTAAGGTAAATACCTTAATCATCATGACAACCTCCCACCTCAATAAACAGCCTCTGCAAGGCTCGAACCCAAGACCCTACACACCATACACAAAGTGATTTACGACTAAGCCATGGCAGATATATAATAAACAGCCCTTGCAGGTCTTGAACCTAGGATCCTGTACACTACAGTCACAGAACTTAACCACTAAGCCATCACAGGTGTCTCCGTTTTTCTTGACTAGATGGCAGAGCTCACTTCAAAATAGGGTTTGTACGGAGGACCTCTATGATTTGATGCTATGCAGTCAACTTAATCTCAGTTCAGTATGGATAGAAACAATAATCATGCATGCCACTGTCACATTTTCTAATATTTCATGTCTATCTCCAGCCACTTTCTGTAGTTGAAATTAGACAGAGCTTGTCTCAGGTGAAATTTCATGTTCTTTACCTGGAGGTCATGATGCAACTGAATGACCAGAAATGAGGTGTTAGAAAGTTTTCATAGTTTCTTCACCAGAGACTCTCCAGAATTAAACATCACATTCCAAATTAGGATCATTTGACAGTCATTTTTGCTTTATTCTCTTCCTTGTTGTACTTCTATAAATCTTTTTACTTTGAGCTGCATGACTGTGACCTCAAAAATTTGAAAGGAGTGCAGAATTTTGTGGTCACGGTGCTGACTGGCATACATTAACATTGTCATATTACCCCTAGCTCTGTGCTGTATGACTTACAGTAACTACCAGCTTCTGATGTCAGTATACAAGATACTGAGCTTTCTTATACATTTAGACAGTTTGAGTCCTGCCTTATATGTCACTGTCTTGTTCGCCATCTTTGTTCATCTGGAGTAAGACTTTTTCCCTGGCTGCACTATGAAAAATTGTTTGGCATTCAAC
This sequence comes from Protopterus annectens, assembly GCF_019279795.1. Classification (NCBI taxonomy): domain Eukaryota; kingdom Metazoa; phylum Chordata; order Ceratodontiformes; family Protopteridae; genus Protopterus; species Protopterus annectens. The sequence continues at coordinate 968,235,629 of NC_056748.1, forward strand.
GGCATGCTGGGTATTTGTCCTGTGAAATTCAATACCTTTAGAAGTGATGGTCTGTATCTTGAGACCCATATTAGAAGGTCCTGGGAGTCATAGGAATCATAGAAAATATAAAGCAACTGAGTCTTGCAACCATTTAACCATATTAAGTACCCACCCTTAGAATGTACCTCGTTTTTAAAGAAAGGTTAAGGCAGTCAAACAAGGGTGAATTTGTGAACATTCATACAATCATCCAGTTCCTTTTGGAGTTGGGTGATGTCTACTTTGCACGCTGGGGGAGGGGGTTGTTAAATTTGTCAGGTTTATTGCTTTGCTTAAAAGCATTTTGTTAGTCACTTTGCACTGCCCATTTTTTGTTTTGTTTTCTCCACATGACCCTCAACTAGCATCACCTCTTCTCCTTAGTCACTGGGACTACCACACCCTACATTAGCCTTGCTCAGGTTCATGTCATTATCCAGTGAGGAGACTTAGGACACTTTTGAGTGTCATACTTCTGATGGGGAGTGTGCCTCTTTCCCCTTCCACCCTGCAGTAGCCCTACAAACTCTAGAATCACAGGCCTACAATAGGTGCATACAAGGTTCAGAACATGTACAACCTCCAGACCAAGTGATATAGTGCTTGCAGAGTGAAGTTCACACAGCTTTCAATACAGCTATTGCAGCAAGCCTAGGCAGCCCCCCACCATGTCCCACAAAAGGTGGTTAAGAGGGCATCCTCTACTTATTCCATCTTCTTATCTGTTCGTTTCCTCCCATGCCTGTGCTACTCATCAAGCCTGGAATTTAACAATAGGTAATTGCTAAAACTTAGAACCCTCACTAGATAATAGTAGTAACATTATTTATTTTTTTATAAATAGTTAATAAAATTATGATTTTAATGAAAGAATTGATTTTGGGCGACTTCAGATTAGGCATCGAGAACTATGTTTTTCTTGGCATTTTTCAGTGTTTTATATAAAACTGTATGGTTGGGATAGTTGTGCTATATGTCTTTTAAAGAAGTAATTGGGTTGTTGACAAGTGATTCTCAGGTATTTAAACAGGTAATATTCTGAATTAGGTTACCTGATGAATTTTTGCAGTAAGCAGAATGAAAGTGCTTATCCTTTATATTTTAAATAAAAGTTTTATTGCTTTTAGTGGTTTATTTCATGGTTACCAGTTCTTTTAGTTGTTTTTTATCAGTTTGTTTTTGCTTTTTTGTGTTGTTATTAATTTAATTGTCCAAAGAATACAATTTTATTTAGGAAAAAGAAATAGAAATGTGTGATTTTTAAGGGTACTGATGGATATAACCAGCAGCAAAATTTAAGTTATAAGCAATAAGCATGCTGTGTCATCTTGATTTTGTGCAAGAGAGGTGAAGTTAGGTCAACATCTGTTTTATCCCCACTTTTTGTAGCCAAGTTCACCCAGGGCTCAGGTTCGGCTCCAAATGCTTCTTTCTTTGGTGGGAGGTACATATCCCTGGGGTGTGGTGGAGAAGTACCTGCAATGAGCAGGAAACAGGGAGGCAGTTTGGTGAGTAGCAGTATTGTACTGTCACTTGGGTAAGTACCAGTTCACTAATGGTGGAGGCTTATCTCTTGGTGGGAGAGATGTAGAACCACACACTGATGATTTTGCTAGATTTAGCATTCATGATCTGTTTACATCCGAGCATACATTTGGAGATAATAATATTGACAATAGTGCAGTGGGTGCAGGTACAAGTGAGGCCTTCAAAGGTACTTTGGTTGATGGTATCAAGAAATTTGAGAAACTGGCTTTAAAATATAAATCCTACTTATGGCCAGTCCTTTTTTGAACGTTTATATTACACATCATAGAGTGTTGAGAGGGCTGCGTATTTTCAAATAATGTAATGGTGTTGTACATAAATCCATTTCCATCATGAGTTGGTGGAATTAATTGATCAGATAGGCATTGGAATGATGCAGATTATTATTAAGGAAAATCTAAGACAGTTGGTGAAATTTGAAGCTGAAATTAAAAACTTGGATGCTCTTATTAGAAATTACCTTTGTTTTCCTCACCACCTGGATGAGTTTTGTGCAGTGCTACATAGGATAGAACAATATGAGATTTCTGTCTCTAAGTACAAAAAGAAGAAGATTGCCAAAGATGAGAATGATTGCAAAGATAAGTGAGCTTATCCCACTTCTAATGGAGGAAGAAAGTTTGAAATTGGTGACCTTGGTGATGCAAGTGACACTTATAGGGAGAGTATTAGTGACAGCAATGAGCAGACAGACCATTTTTCGGGGGAATGGGTACTGTTGAAGGAAAAGTGGGAGAGGCAAGAGCAGAATACTCATGGATTTCAATCACCCTCACCGTAACAGGAATGGCACCCAAGGGCGTACCAAAACCAGCGAGGTCTGAAATAATTGCCCCAGAAATAATTTCCTCTGAAGTTTTGGATATACCAGTTGAAGGTACTGTACACGTTTTTGATGTATACACTATATATAATTTTTCTTCATTGCCTGTTTCTTCCCTTTTTGGTTCATTATTTCATAAAGGGTTTAAATTTCTGACTTTAAGTCACCCCAGTATAGTAGACAACCTGACTGAATTAAAATTGTATACTAGAAAATTGAACTTTAAATGCCTGATACAACTTAATAGTGAGCATGGTGCTTTTAATGAGTTGGCGAGAAATTGTATTTTTAATCCCCCCTTAACACCACCCATCAGGCTTTTTGATCAGTTATGTGAAAACAGCATCAGGGAATGGGCGTACAAGAAGAGGAAACAATTTTATAATTTGACCCCAGAAGAAAAATAACTGTTGTTTAGACTATCTAATGATAAAATTGTATGTGTGATGAACCTAGACAAGGGTAAGGGGGTTGTTATCATTGGTCACCATTTATATTCATCTAAGATGCTTGAATTTTTAAACAATGGTGAATTTTTATGAAAGTCTCATATGACAAGATTAACATAGCCTACAGGAACATTGACTATGCATTAGCAGACTTGTACACTTCCTTTGATTTACCTCCAAAGTTAAGAGACTATCTTGAAGTCAAGCATCCTTGGGTTCTGGGGATATTCGGAATCCCTAAGATTCACAAATCAGTTGCTAACCCCACTTAGACCGATAGTGGCTTCAGTGGGGTCAAAAGCCGAACCTTTGGCCAAGTTGAGTTGACCTTAAGTTAAAAACTTCCACTATGGATAAAAAACATTTATTAAAAGATTCTTGGCACTTTCTTCAGCAAATGCAGATATCAAATTTTTATCTGATGCCCTATTTGTGATTACAGACATTAAGGACTTGTTCTCAGTCATCCCCCATGACGAAGGCTTGGAATGGTTCCTGGGTGCCATGGCTAATGGTACCAACCTTGACCAGGTTGAAATTAGTTTCATTTTTCAATGTATGGAACTGGTGCTTAAAAATAATTTTGTATTTTTTGAGGGGGAATACTACAGGCAATACCAGGGGTGTACCGATGGGGGCAGCCTCGGCCCCTGTATTTGCAAACATGGTGTTATGGTATTGGGAAACCACAAAAAATATTTATTCCCCCTTTTTTCCAATGTCAAAGTTTATATGAAATACGTGGATGATATATTTATTTTGTGGAAGGAGAACCTCACTGAGTTACAAAAATGTCTGGATTTTTTTTTGAATGGCTCTACTGACTTCTCTTACTTTTCATATCAGGCCAGTGACAGTTCTATTAACAACCTAGACATTGCCCTATACAAAAATGTACCTGAAGGGAGGTATGAGTCTAAGTTATTTAGAAAAGAAGCTTTTTCAAATGCTGTCTTATACTACACCAGTCAACACCCTAAGTGGCTGAAAAGAGATATTGTTAAAGGACAATTTATTAGACTTAGTAGGTTAATTTCAGATGACTTGGTATTCAAACAAGAAATTGACAAACTTTGTATTTTATTTATGGACCATGGATACCCCTCAATATTATTAGGGGATCTTAAGAAACGGATTTTAGAAATTAGACACATTAAATATGGTCCCCTACTGAGTTGCCCCCATGAGTTGACTGTTGATATGATTGGTAAGAAAACTGATTTAAATCAGGTCTTTGTTATTCACTATTATGCTAATATTTCCTCCCTAAAAAAAACTATTGAATGTCACTGGAAGACAGTTTTTAGTGCTTTTGGAATGCTTGACCAGTTTGGTCAGCAGCCAAAATTTGTGTACAAGAACAGTACCAATTTAAAGGTTATTTTAGAAAAAATCATGACATGCAAAATGCTTCAAATAAGAATAGGGGCATGAGTTGTTGTGGGATGTGGAAGCAATGTAGATATATTCTCAAGGGAACATACTTTTCAGTGGCTGGCTACCACAGGTTGCTCTCAGTGAAGGGGCACTATACCTGTACTACTGAGGGGGTAGTATACCTTGCCTTCTGTTCCTCTTGTTTGGTATTCTAAGTTGGCAAGACAGCAGATCCTTTGTGGAACAGAATTCATCAACACAACTATGCAATTAGCAAAGGGCTTGACACAAATGCCTTATAAAAAATCACTGTTATGCTGTAATTTCAAGAAATTTGCATTCAGTATTCTTGAAAAAGTTACACCTAGTAATGGGGGCGGTGACTGGGAGGTTATCCTTGAACAAAGGGAAATGTTTTGGAAAGTGTTACTCAATTCCTGTAATTCAGCAATGTCATTTCTGTTAAACCTATGTTAAGAATCAAAGCTGCTAGACTATAACTAGTTAATCTGTTGGTGCTTATTTCATTTTTAATCCATTTTCTAAAGTGTTTTTTGTAGTTTTAACATTATTCTTAAACTTATTGAATGTTTTCATAATTGTTTTTAATGTTAGTATTGTATTATGGCACGTTTTACTACCTTTGACAATTTGTAAAGTTTTTCTGTGGTGTATACCTTTAAATGCTCCAGAGTTTTGGTGCCATTAAGGCTATTTAAATCCTACAACAAGGTGGCTGCCATGTTTCTGAAGAAGTTCCACCAAACAGGGAAAGAAGGCACTTAAACTTCAATAAACTGGATATAAAGTTTTGTTTTAACACCTGGTTCAGTGTTTTTATTGTTTTACTAGTGTAATTCCAATGCTGTGTTGTTTTTTTTGGTTCACTAGTTCAGAACAGTATTCGGAACAACACAACTGCATTTAAAGTAACCCAGAGTTTTTCTATTCCAAGTTATACTTCCTAAAATGCTTGTAATCAGCTAACCACCATAGTACCAACAAACATAAAGCAAGGCATGCTACAATGCACACAATTTCTTTCAAAATCTTTCAGTGTTATATTTTGAGGTTCAGTAAACTAGCATTAGAAGGCCATCACTTATTTAATTTATTTGTCTTTGTTGACTGGGAATATGTGACTGGGCAGAGTCTATTTTGAGTTGCGGCCTGGGGGAAAAAGGTCCAGCAAAACTTACATTTGAACTGAGTACATATGGCAGCACAGTTGGTAAAATAAGTTGTATTCAACAAAAGAAAATGTATAGAAGGTATTTTACTGTAAATTACCTACTATAGATGCATTTTTTTATTTAGATGTAAACGGACAATGGTAGAAGGTTAGTGAAAGATCCGAATATGGGAGTAGTTTATCAGTAAGATGGTAATGAAGGAGAAATTGCTTGCCCAGACTGTTGGTTAAGCCTGATGTGAGATGCTTGTAATGTAGGAGTCAGAGACTTTTCATTAGTTATGTGGAAAAGAGACTATAGATACACACAATGAAAGGGAATATAAAGAGTATACACATAGTTTTAGAGGGGTGTGTGGAGAAATAATGCAGAAGCAAGCAGTACTAAAAATGGAATGAACTGTGCTCCAGATCTATCCACGCCATGGTCTCTCACTTAAATTGACCTACCTTCTAAACCTTGACAAACCAAATTAGTAAATGGTCTTCTGTCAAGGAGCCTGACCTTGCCAAATCCAATGCAGAGCCATACTGAACTTTTCAAAAGTAGTACTGCAAAACCTATGTGCATTACTTTATCAAAATAAAACTTAGACCCCCCCCAAAAAACACATAGCCAACCAAGGCTAATCTGATTATTGTATGGGCAAGAACCAGAAACCAGCTTGAATATTCAACTTAACTAGACAGGGGTCTCTAAAACCCCTGATATGTATGACTGTATCATCAAAGATGCTTATTGGACTCTTGGAGCTATACTGTTTACATGATCATTAACCAAATTCTCCCTCCAGAAAAGAAAGATGATGAATTAAGTGTAACTTCCCAACTCTCTTACTGGTTACCAAACCCAAGGGTGAAATAGGGAAAATTTGAAATGGTAAAATCTCAAAGGATCAACAATGCCTTATCAAGAAAACCGTGTGCTATTTGGTCCCTTCTCCTTACATATTTCAAGTTCTGAACTACTACTCCACTGTTTTCCAGGCTTGATCTAACACATTGCACTAACCCTTCCTAGCTGCATCCTGATCTAGATAACCCTACAAAAGCACTTACAAGATGTTCACCCTAATGAGAGAGAATAAGATGTATGAGCTGCTGGTCATTCCACAAAAGGGTAGGAAGCACCTTTTTCCCTCAAAAATTACCTCTCCATCTCACACTACCTTAATCTAACACATTCTTCCTGACATTACTCTTGGGGACTGACAGTGTTTGGCCCTTTCCCCCTCCTTATACCAAAATCTCATTGCTTTATTTGGGCCTCCACATACCAAGCAGGCATGTGCAAGTCTGCAAGAAGGCCAATTCTACCTGCATTAAAGGGCCAAAACATTCCACTCCTCTACCCACTGTAACTTGTTGAAGATCTGGCTGGGTCACCAGCCCTGTCTAACATGGTGATGCATTACATATCAGCATGTCTGGCCCACCATTGTAATGATCTGTTCACTACTTTCAGTTTATGAAAATTCTGTTCATAACACAACTGTGCATTGCCCTCTTGCAATCATTGTGCCTTACTTATAGTTAAAACATATGCCAACAACGGCAAACCTCTGAGGTATCCTTATCTAGGTAACTGCTATCATGTGTAGAAATCCAAACACCCAATTACCCCAAATCTTAGCCAAAACCTGATGGGCCTCCTCTTGCTTAGAGTTGCTAATGCTGCTGCTTGGAGTTTTACCCCAAATTCTTCCATCTGTATGATCCTCTGTAACGTGCATATTTATTTATTATTTTATTAATTTATTGCATTTGTTTACTGGGAAAGTCCACTGGGCCTGAAATGAGCACATTTTCAGTGGAGGCCTGGGAGAAAAGCAAAGCAAATTACTTTGTAGAGTAGAATATACAATAATGTTCATCAAACTCTATAGATTCTTCACTGTGTTTTTGACAATGTGGTTAGACATAATTACCTTGATACTCAAGGCAACGCCTCCTTTTGCCAACTATAGAAGCAGTCCTACTCTTCTAGTCCCTTGGCACAAGTTTTCTCATGCAACCAGAATGTGCAGGAAAAAAACATTAGGTCAGCTAAGGAACTTCTCTTTAATCATAACTACCCCCAACTGAAGTGGTTGCTAGTTTAACAGGTTTCACTTTAGCATTCCTCCTCCAAAGGACAAACATCCAAAACCCTCTTGTCTGCCATTATCCCATGCATGCAGTCATCTCTTATCCTATTAAAGAGCTTTTAAGGCTTCACAACTGTACCTGCATCAATGGATGTCATCATGGCCCAAATGAGCTGTCCTCTTACACAGCCAAACATCCATCATCTTCCTGCTATTGCCCTACCCCTCTGTCAGCTGCTTCCTTTCTTGAAGCTGCATGAAGACATCAGAAGTACGATGGCCCCCTAAGTATTTTTATATACCTTACCTACACCAATGCAGTCAATCACACCTTTAGCACTCACTGCAGCACAGCAGCCAGGAATCTTGGATGACCTAGGCAAGCCCCCCTTTTCCCAGTTCAAGCGGGTCAGCCAGGATAAAGCCAATGAATGGAGTGACAAAGGTATCAGACAGCACCTACTATTAAATACAGTCCCTACCTATGTACTTGTTCCTAAGGACATTTCCTGTTTAACCTGCATACACTGCATAACCAGCTACTAAACACATGTTCATAGGTTCATAGGTGTGTACTAGGGTAATGGCCCTGGAGCCTTTACAAGCCTAGCCCATAGAAGTGCCCTGGCATCATGCCACCTGACATTAGTTTCCAGTGCCTCTATCAAGTAGAGCCACTGGAGTGATCCTGGGGGGGATCTTTCTATTTCCGATCTGCTCATCAAAGTTTCTCTTGAAGAGGGCCAGTGAGGTGCTCTGCTTGACATGTATGGGAAGTCTATTCCAGAGCACGGGCAGTCTCTGGGTTATGAACCTGTCCCTGCAACATGTTCTTTTGATTGTGGTAATGAGGTTGAGGACTCTAGAGCATGTGGTGCAGAGGGATTTGGAATTCTTTACATGTAGCATTTCTAACAGAGCTTGGTCAGACATGGCTTTGTAAGTCAAGCAGAGATCGCCTCTTAGTAGACAATATGAGACAGAGAATAGCTAGAGTTTTTTGAGTTTGTCCATGTAAGACATGTGTTTAAGGCCTAGGATCTTCTTCATGAGGTACTTTTGTGGCATTTCCAGCTGTTACATGTGTCTAGTGAGTTACATGCCAAATGAGGCATTGTACTCGATGATTGACCTAATGAGGGAAGAGTAGAGAGAGATGATGACCTTTTTCTTCCTGGATGCAAAACCCTTAGTAATGAGATGTGCCACATAGAAGGACTTTCTGACCACAGTGGCAATGTGGTGGTCAAAGGAGAGGTTGCTGTCAACCTGTGTCCCCAGATCTTTGATAACACCTTCAGTGTTCAGTGGGCTCTCATCGATGTGGTAATTAGTGGGAACTGAGTTTCTCAAAAAGGGGATGATGACGCGTTTTTTGGCATTAATATTAAGGCCATGGTTTTGACACCAGTCATTGGTCTCAGTGAGGCCTTTCTGCAGGATGTCTACATCATTTGGGGAGTTAATAATGGCTCCCAGCTTGAATAGAGCACACAGATGTGGTGCCAGTTTACTTTAAAGTTCATGTAGAACACATCCAGGGATATTGTCAGGTCCCAGGGAAGCTGTATTCCTGGCCCTGGACAATGCAGCTTTAACCTGTGATGCAGTAATGCTGGGTGCCTGGCATTCTTCCGGTATTGTAATTGGTCCTTTAGCGAAGGAGAGGGGGGGTAAAGGTGGCACTGAATCTGTTTGCCAGTATGTTGGCAATATCTGCTGGATCAGTATAGGAGTTACCATTGTGCAGTAACTCAGAGCAAACCTAGTTATTGCCGTGGAGATTCTTGATATAACTATAGAAGGCTTTGTGGCTGTTTTTAGTGTCTGCCACAATTCTGCCTTCATAGCTGGCTTTAGAGGTTTTGATGACAGATCTCAACTTTTTGTTGAAGCTAGTAAGGGAGTTTTTCCAGTCTTGGGACTTCACCTTTTTCTGCAACAGTTTCTTCCTTCTGTTGTAGAGTTTATTAATGGCAGGGGGACCACCAGACTGGCTTCCTTTTTTTGGAGGAGAGCGTCTTGGTTCTGTTGGGTATTAGTTCCATGCATTTATGTACATGTTCGTACAGTGCATGTGTATGATTCTGCAGTCATGCATGTATTTTCCATTGACATGGGTGCCTTGAAGTTATCCACCTCTGTTTTTAGGAGCCCAAAGTCAACTTTGGAGAAGTTTTTCATGGTGGTTCCTGCCTTTAATAAATGCTGCAGTTCTTCAATGCCTTGCATGTAAACAACGGCATTAAAAACAGTTTCAATGCCTCCCACCCCACTGTTTTCTCAGACAGAAGTTACATGATGCAAAGAAGGCTCTCAGTCATTCCTAGCACTCAAGAGCAAACCGCAGATAAGATCAATTCCCTGGCCATGAACTAAGACCATTTTTACTATTTTCCCCCATACACTTATTACAAGATGAAGAACAAAATCCCCAACCCTATGCCTAATACTAAGGATAAAAAACACAAGCCAGACCACGTTTGTGGTACGGAAACTGCTTATCTACCTACACACATATAGACACACACACACACGCACACACACACACGCACACACACACACACACACACACACACACACACACACACACACACACACACTATGCAGTTGCAACCATACCTAGCTATTATCTCTGCATGTATATCCAAACCTGGTCTCTACCTTATGGATTTAATTCTACCGCTTCTTTTAATTAAACTAAGTGTATAAATGTGATAATATCTTCCCCTAAACCAACCAAGCAGCCACACTTATCTTCTGAAAAAGGACTACATGCACCAAATTAACTCTGGTCACTTGGGCAAAGGCAACTAAACACTGCTTGTGCACCAGCCCCCATGGCAAAGAGGACAGCACACTCTCAAACAAGCCTATAAATAACTCCTACTTTACCCTCCTGACTTACCGTACTTTGCATCTGCTTCCCTCTGACCTTGTACTTCCTGCCTTTTCTATCTCACACACTCATTCTCCTATTTAAAATTCTACCTCCTGCCCCATACCCAAACAGGCATATGTGGATAGGGTTACCACCTGTCTCTCTTTGCACAGATGTGCCTTGCAAAAAAACCTAAAAAAATGTCAAATATCCTTAATACTAGGATAAAAGTTTTTTCTAGGTTTTATGTAATAGTTGCCTAAAACAGTGTGATTATATATGAAATACATAAACAACTCACATGCTACAAGAATAAGCTTTTATTTTGGCAAAAAAGTGAAGTTCTGCCCTTTGCACTGGTTTTGGGTATGTCTTGTCCCACAAAAATCTCACGTTTCTACAAAAAATGTTCCACCATGGGCATTAGAAAAAGTGGCAGTCCTATATGTGGACAAATTTGGCTGCCTGGCAAGCTCAAAACGTTTTAAGAAATTTGTAGTTTTATGCAGGAACAATGTGAATATTGTGTTACATATTAGCATACTATCAGGCAGATAGACCATGTAGGTGCAACTCACATCTGCGTGCCATTTCAACTAGGACACAGCAGCCGTTTCCCTATAAACATTGTTTCTGTAAAACTGCAGCTCTTCTGCCTCTTCTTAATGGTGTACTTTAATAGCATTTAGAAATTCAAGAGTTTAACCGTTAACATCATAAATCTTTATTAACATGCTCTGTTGTAGAAAGCATTTCAAAGAAAATATATTCATCATGATTTGAAATACAGCTGTGTGTATAAAAACATTTGCAGACCTGTCTCAGAAGCATTTTAAAACTGCGCTATGAAATTTACAGTTCTGTGCCACATTATGTCTCTACAGAGTCCATGCACCCTGTGTAGTAGCTAAAAGCTCATTACAGTAATATTTTATTTAGTTTTATAAGTGTATATATGCACAAGAGCCAGTGAACCCTTTTTCCAGACATAGCATAGCTTATCTACACACCACAGTGTGCAAGTTATTTAGCCTTTTCCTTAAAGATGACCCATTTTTAATGGTTAATATTGTCACAAAAGATTTTATGTTTTATTGCCATTATAACCATTTATTGATACTTTGTTAATGTCTTAATATCTGTATTTGGTGCTTAAATTATAGGCACCTAAACAAATTTGAACTTAAAATTGAAGTCTTGAGGTATGGCAAAGTGTACTCACACAAACATTTTGCCAAAAGGATCAGAATAAGACGAAGGCTCAAAAGAAATTTCTATGCATAAAGCAGGCATGCCTGAGATTAAATCAATGCAATATGTATGTGGACAAGTATGCATGTATTTATTTATTCATTTACTTTTGATCACCGGTAAAGTCTAAATGGGCAAAGCCCCATTCCAGTGGAGGCTTGGGAAGAAAAGCTCTACCATACATATAATTTTACAGGCAGTCAGTATGAGTTAACAGTAAACATATGCAGTTTAATAATGACATTTATATAATTTAACAGATGACCACCATTTTATATACACCGTATAGTGCTTACAACATGTTAAACTCACACACATCTATAGAACATTCAGCATTGGTGTGTGTGTGTGTGTGTGTGTGTGTGTGTGTGTGTGTGTGTGTGTGTGTGTGTGTGTGTGTGTGTGTGTGTGTGCAGTTCTCAGGCAATTTGTTAATTACACAGTTTGTAAACAGTTATTTTCCTCTCACAACATGCCAGATGCACTTGTTATCAAGTGCAGGATCTAAAAAATTGTGTAACAGCAACTAGACAGGTATTTTTTATTCTAACAAGCTGTTGTTGTTGAGTGCAGAATCAGTTAGTTTCCCATTTGGTGGAGTTAGTATATAAAAGTTAGGAAGTTAATGTTTCAACATCAGGAGATATTGGACAAAGCCCTCCCATGTAAAATATGTGTTTCTGTATTTCATTTGTATTACTGATTACAATGGGAAACTCTCTGTTCTCTTTTTGAGATCCCTTTTTAAACATCTCCTGTGGGAACAGAAACCATGGTCTTTTGATTCTGCCACTTTCAAAGGAAATTGTGCTCCCTGCTGAGAGACTGAGAATAGTGAGGTCTAAAGGTTTCTTACTTTTTATATTTTATATTGTCATTGTTGCAGTATTCATCAAATTATCATCAATGAATTTGCTGTTGATATAACAGAATGTTCACTATTTATGACAGTTTTCTCTCTCTCTCTCTCTCTCTATATATATATATATATATATATATATAGATCCTATAAAGTTTGTCAACTCTTCATTTAGCTTCCTGCATATATTGTTTGGTCAACAGGAAAGCTTCTCACTGGTGGTGTGAGATCTCTGTAATTTCAGGATAGAAAAAATAAAATAAAACAATCGGCAGACCAGTTCACTGTAGCTTCAATTTGTTAATACACTGAATGCTTTCATCAGTGGTAAATCTGACTTCTTCAGAATGAAAACACATGTATAAACTCAGCCCTTAAATAATACTTAATTAAAACTACCCAACTAGATTAATTACAAACTAATTAAGCATTTAAAAATCATAAGCCAAAAAGCTGACAAAGTATGAATCACAGTTTTCATTTCCATTAACATTTTGTGATTTAAAAAAACTTTTTAAATAAAAGCAAACAATTATTTAAAAAACAAGTGTAAGCATGAAAAAGAACAGTACAAATAAAATTCAACTGAAAAGTCCTTCACAATGTATTTATAATCATTGCACTTAGGTACTTTAAGCCCAATTTGGCCTTTCATTTTAAAACACTACTGATGGAAACAGTTTTATTAAGACCTGGGGGACTACAACATTGCACCTCAGTTGCCACCTTAATTCTTTATACTCCAAATAAAGGTCAAGTGGTCCAGCCCCAGGTCCAATATCCACTTTAGCAATGGCTATAAATTTAAATTTATGAGTTGGAAAGTTTTTTACATGTTTAGCTAGTGCATGTCTGTCATCACCCCTTGATATATTATACTGGTGATGGTATATCCTTTTCCTAAATTTTGCTTTTTTTCTTGCCAATATAGGAACATTCACAATCTTGACATTTGGAATGTACACAATCCCTACAGTTTGGCAACAGTACCTATGCGAAAGAGATCTAACTACTGTCCCATAGCCATTCTATCCCATTTATCAAAAATCTTCGAAAAATGCATTCACAAGCAGCTACTAAACTACCTACTAAGGAACTAACGCCTCTCAAACTCACAACATGGTTTCAGACCAAAGCATAGCACCACAACAGCCTTACCTTGCTTCACCAATACTACCAACCACCTTAAAAGCCATGGTCTCATCCATCTTCCTCAACATGCCAAAAGCCTTTAGCACAGTATCTCATCAAAAACTACTAAATGAACAAGCCTCCATAGCCTTCTCACAAGCAGCACTAACCTGGTTCCACAGCTACTTAACTGATCAACAGCAAGCAGTTAAGTGGCATAACTTGAGCTCTCCCCTTCAACCAGTCTCAGTGAGTATCCCTCAAGGGTCAGTCCTGGGTCCACTACTTTTCTCTATATTCACCAGTAAACTATCTAATGCTACCATTATTCAATATGCTGATGACTCCGTCCTTATATGTTCAGCCCCAGCTCTTCCCAGACTCCAGGAAACAACACAGAAATCCTTCCTTGATAGAACAATACCTTTCTACTCACCATCTGATACTCAACCCAAACAAAACTAAATTGATGATCTTTACTAAAGGAAAATCACAAGGAACTCAATCCCCCTTCAGTAGCTTTTCATCTAACAATACCAAAATAGAACCAGTAGAACATACTAAACTTCTTGGGGCAATGATCAGTAATTCACTAAAATTTGATAAACATTTAGCCACAACCATTAAAAAGGTGCATATCAAACTTGGAGCTCTCTATAGAATAAAACCATTCCTCACCAATACCTCCAGATAGACTACAGCATCTCCTCCCCACCCTATTATATGCCTCCTCCATATTTACTAATCTAAAAAAACAGATCTAAACAAACTTGAGGCCTGCTATAACAAAATAACTAGATTTGCACTTAGCCACCCAAGCAGAACTCATCACTGAGCTACACTACAAGAATTAAACTGAATTTAACTTCTCAACCTCCTGAATTTAAACCAACTAACCATAACCCACTCCATCATCCACCAACCAGACAACTGCCCAGCTTTCAAAAACCTAGTACAGCCATGCATCAACAAGAGAACTTTAAGGTCCTCTGATAAATTATTACTAATTACCATAAAAGCCAACAACAGCTTTGGTGAATCCCTCTTCTCATATAAAATATGCAAGATCTGGAACTCCATCCTACAACTAACTGTAAATACTATTAATGCCTATAACTTCAAATCACTCCTCAGAAAACTTAAACAATAAGTGGTCATGCTCCTGCCCATCCCCTGGATGACCAGTCACCTCATCCGGCTTTAGTCACCCAGTCCTACTCCTGTTGCCAGTATCTAAGTAGTATTTTTCTGATGTCAGACTGCTAGTATCTAATATCTAGGTCTCAAGTTCTTCAACTCCTCACTTCCTACAGAAAAGCTGATTTATTAAGACACTGACCATTACACTACTCTTGTTTAAGGGACAAAGTGGCTATTATTATTATTATTATTATTATTATTATTATTATTAGTAGTAGTATGATTATTATTATGACTATTTTGCAATATAAGCAAACATTCAATTGTGTATAAAGCACAAAGTGATTTTTCATAACCAGTCAAACATGCAACCTACTTGCCTATATTGAATTAATGTAAGGACTTTGTTGAACGTCTTTAAACACATTTCATGTCCTGTATTGTTTTTGAACCAACTACCTAGCTCTGATCTTTGTATAAACTGTTGTACTATTTGTTTGTATTTTTAAATCATTTGTTTATATTCATACTTTCTGTAAATATTTTTTGTTATCTGTTCTTTGTTTAACACAGAGCTTTTCTCCACAGGCCTCCACTGAAAAAGGGCTTCTGCCTCAGTCAGACTTTCTCGGAAATCAAATGAAAAATAAATAAAATAAAATAAATAAATAAAGTGAAACTGCTACAGATTTGGCTTAAATGCTTTTAAGATATTAGACTGAATCCCTACTAGAAGAATAGTTTGTATATATTCATACCTCTCAACCATACAGAGTTCTTCAGTATTTCCCTGTTTTGAGGGCAAAATAGTGGAGTGTCACAAATTCATGAGTGGCCCCCTCAATTCCTGATTTTTTTTGAAGTCACTGCCAATGTCAGGGTTTCAAAACAGTGCCTTACTGCTTTAGTGCTTTTCAGAGACCAGGAGAGAGCTTTAAAAAAAATGTTGTTTATGGCTGCAGCCTGCCTACGACTTGCGGCAGCCAACCAAAGAAGAGGACATCACGTCAATGCGACGACATGGGCTACTGCTCTGTTACTGTTACAACCTCTGCTTAGATGGTGAAAACTTAATGCAGTGTTAATGTTCTGCCGATATAGAAATGCACTGCTTTTCCTGTTCTCTATAAAATTACTTTTATTCTTCTTGTGAGCACTGATGTATTTAATGCCAGCACCGAAACTGTCACTGGCACCTGAAGTACATTTAGGAAATGTGCGGTGGTGCAATGTTTTTTTTTTTCTTTTTTTAACTTTTTAACTGGGTGAGTTTGGAATACTTTGTGTGCGTGTGTGAGTGGATCTGTTGATATGGTAGCTTACAATACCCTGAATGGCAATCCAATCAGTTTTTAAACAAGCTGCATTATCATAATGAAAAGTTGAAAATTTACAATCAACTTTCTGTATTTACACTCCCTGCCTCCAGCTTTGCTACATGCACTTTGTGTGGAGCCAAACAAGTGAAGCATCTGAATGAGATACTTTCTGTGCATGTGTGAGTGGCTCTGTTGGTAGCTTACAATATGCTGCACAGTAAATATATAATCGGTTTATAAACAAGCTGCACAAACTTACTACTATTATTATAATTAAAAGCTGAAAACTTGAGTCAAGTCAGTCAACTTTTTGTATTTGCACTCCCCACCCCCAGCTTTGCTACATCCGCTTTGTGTGGACTGGAGCCAGTTGAGTGCAGCATCCGTTGGGATGACTAGTGTAAAAAATAGCCACGACCGGGAAAAATATGAATGAAGCACTTTTTTCTGCAGTACATTTAAGTGGTGTAATTAGAAACATGAACCAGCAGATGCAAGCATTTAGGAGCAAAATTTAAACAAAAGTCAGCGGAAGAAAATGTAACAGTAACTTCAGAAAAAAAACGTGAAAAAAAGACAAAATGATGACTGTCCACACAGATAAAAAGTTAAGCTCTTTCTTTCATTTTAATCAAAATGAACATCTTCAGAACTGACCAGTAAATTAATTAGTTAAGTTTAAATACAAAATTTGATTAATAAATAAACCAATTAAATGTCCATTCATCTAAATCTAATTGTTCATTAATACATATCATTTTCTTAAAGGCAAAAATATCAAATGTGAAATATAACACTTGACATATATACAAAAAGCATATAACACATACAAATGTGTGCCTACTGTGAAAATACTCGCCAAATAAACTATTTAATAATATAGTCTATTATTTAAAAGACATTTAACATTTAAGGTCTCATTTAGACCAGGAATGTGATCTGCCCTAAGGAAAATCTGCCATCTAAGCTCCTTGTTTTCCAGGGAATTATTAAATTCTGTGACAAATGGAGTCAAATCTATTTCATCCAACACAAAAAATACAAATTTCTTGAAGTTAGAACACTCCAAAGCATGTTAGGCTAAAGCATTACTAATATCTTTATTTCTAATAGCCAAACGATGTTCGTAAATCCTTTTATAAAGGGCTCTAGTTGTTTTCCCTACATAAAAAATATGACAGGTGGAGCAGGTTGCCAAATATACTACCCCCATATTTTTGCAGTTGTATCTGCCTTTACTGACCACCATTTTATTAATGTGTGGAAAAAATATATTTTTTGATGAATCAATAAATCTGAATTGCTTGCAGTTATAACAGGGGTAAGTGCCAGTGGCTCCTCTAACAGTTTTGTGTTCTCCTATTTCTAAAATGGACTTTACACTTGGAACCTTCTTATAAATGAAGTGTAGGTGATCCCCTAATACTCTAGCTAAGTCTCGGTTTCCCAAAATAACTTTCCAGTTGTTGGAAATGACCTGTTTGATACTATTGCAATCAATACTAATAGGAACGGGAAAGGCACAGTCCATTTCTTTTCCTTTCCCACTGTTAGTGTTAGTTATAAACCCACTAGTTACAACTGGAGGGAACTTTTCCATCCTAACAAATAATATCTGCTCAAAAATTTCCCTCAGTTTTTCATATGGATACCCTTTCTGGACAAACATAAAAATAAGTTTGTTTGCCTCACAAATGAAATTTTCATTATCTGAAATTAATCTACTGAGTCATATAATTTGTCCTCTGACCAAGTTCAGCTTTATAACTAAAGGATGACCACTCTCAAAATGAAAGAAATTATTAGTGTAGGTGTCCTTTCTGAGCACCGTACTGGTGAATCTTTTTTCTTCAAGATTTATATTTATATTCAAGTCCAAGAAGTGCACATTTGTCCCAACTTCACTTAAAGTGAACTTCAGTCCCATCCTGCGTCTGTTCATATCATCCAAAAATAGACTTAACTCATCAGTAGATCCATTCCAGACAAACACCAAATCATCAATAAACCTCCTATAAAAGGAGTCATATTCAAATCTCTCCAGTTTGGTCAGGAAGGACAGTTCCCACCAACTTAACACTAAATTGGTGAAAGCCAGTGCTACTTTAGCCCCCCATAGCAACCCCACAGATATGACAGTATATTCTTCCGTCAAATAAGAAAAAGTTGTTCTTCAACACCAAATCAAGTAAAAGGCAAATGGACTATACCATTATGTTGTCAAGCTTAGTGTGTGCCTTCACAAAACTTTTCACAGCTTCTATCCCCATACTTTGATCAATAAAAGTATACAGGGATGGTACATCTATATAACTAATAGTGTTTCCATACCTGTAAAAGTGTAATTTCTAAGAAGGTCCAAGAACTCCCAAGAATGTTTCAAAAAATATGGAGTCTTAACAACTAAGGGGTTCAGCAAATGGTCCAAATAATGAGAGATGGTAACAGTTTTACCCTTTTTGGCTGACACTATGGGTCTAAAGGGTGGGTTGGTCACATCTTTATGTATCCTTGGAATACCAAAGAGAACACCTAACAGAGGTTCTTCCACGTAAAGGTATTCAAAGGTGTTTAAATTAATGTAATTTTTGTTTAACAGTTCCATCAAAAGTTGGTCTATATTGTGAAATTTCTCCTCACTGTGTCCTTGCTGACTAACTGATAATTATTTTTGTCATTTAGTAATTCCTTGATACATGTTTGATAGTCAGATGTTCTCATTATGACCAACCCTTACCCTTATCGGCTTTCATAAACCTATATTGTTGACTCTTTCTCACGTCAGTCAAAATTGTAATCTCTCTTTGGTCCCAAAAATACATTTTACTTTTATTTTTGTTTTTATTTTTACTATGGGCTGCATGTGTTACCTGATTATTACATATACATCGGATGTCATTCTCACACAGTTCATTAAATATGTTGAATGTTGATGTCAATTTTGGGCTCACATTACTTGGTTTTCCACATTCACTGTTGTTTCTATGTTCTATTCCATCAAAAACATATCTAAGATTTAATTTTCTGATGTATAGTTTCAAATCTAAAATAGTATCAGTTAATGGATCTTTAACAGCAGGTACAAAAGAAAACCTTTTTCAAAAGCTTTTGTTTGACTTTCACTAAGTGATGGATCACTAAGGTTGTATATTTTGCATAAAGGTACTATTTGTTTCGATATCTCCCCTTCTTCTTGTTCCCCAGGTTCCCCTTCCCTTTGGTAGTGGTCACATTGTTGTCTGTCTCAGATGACTTGCGGGGAAAAGGGTTGTTTGGACCATGTGAAACATCATTGATACTGCTAGTACCTTCCCCTGATTCATTTATTACATTTCCACTATCTACATTATTATTATGATTATTTTCAACAGAATTCCTCTTGTCAACATTTCCGGTACTCTTGGCATTTCTAAAGCCATTAATAGTACCTTTTCTGACAAGACCATTTGATTTTTGATTCAAAACAAATGATGTGTTGTTTGCATAAGCTAAAGAATCTTGAGC
The DNA here is from genome assembly GCF_019279795.1 of Protopterus annectens. NCBI lineage: Eukaryota > Metazoa > Chordata > Ceratodontiformes > Protopteridae > Protopterus > Protopterus annectens. Next base: position 968,255,211 of record NC_056748.1, read on the forward strand.
CAGTTTGTTACGCTTTCTATTAGTAAATGTTGCCATGTGCCTTTGAAGTTTAGCTTCAATACCATCATAAAATGACTTTAAACATGCCAAACTGATCATGATTTACAATACATTAATTCAATTAACATATTTCATGTTTTAACACAGTTATCTGACTGCAGTTGTGCTTAATTAAAAATTTTAAAGCCTCTATCCCTGCATTATTATACACAGTAACTAAATCTTTAAAAATGTTAGTTTCCTTAATACCATTTGGAAACCTATAGCATCTTAAGCCAAATGGCACTTGTTTGCGTTCTACACAAGTATGTAAATTAAAGTTGTCATATTCAAGTGAAAGCAATTTAAAAAGTTTCTTTTCCAAATTGAAAATGTTAGACTTACAGTTCGGTGTCTTAGTTTGTAGTCCATTATTTTCTACAAGGCTGATAACATTATTAGAAGCATTGACAAAACTTGCAAATGGATTAACAACATTTTTGTTAAGGAAATACCTTCCATAATCCACTGAGTCACTGGCCATTTGGTTTATTTATTAATCAAATTTTGTATTTAAACTTGACTAATTGATTTACTGGTCAGTTCTGAAGAAGTTCGTTGTGATTAAAATGAAAGAAAGCACTTAACTTTTTATCTGTGTGGACAGTCATCATTTTGTCTTTTTTTTCACGGTTTTGTTCTGAAGTTTATTCTGGTTTTTGTGAATTTGGTGGTTTTTACAATATTAAAATGTAGCAGTAAACTTTAACTCAAGATGTCAAAACTCAAAAGGAGAGCAAACTAAACCGAGGTCTATGGTGCCGTGCTGTAGAATCAGTGATCACCCGATAATTATTTTTCTTCAATATTGCCAGATGGTAAGAAATTTGTTGCCTTCTTGTTGTTTGATAAGCTCACAGGTTTGCAGACTTTGTCCCACATCTAAGTTGGTAATGTATACTGTTGCACTTAAACCGTGTTCACTCACTGTAAATATAATTTAGAAGTTTAGTAGTTAACGTATGATTGCTTTTTTCAAAAGAGGAGTGATACTTTGTCATTACTTTTGTGCAGTTAGACAGTAAAAGTGTTTAGAAGAAGCATATGTAGTTGAGCATGGTAGCTTTTTTTCATCAGTGCTTGATGACTTGCTGGGATGCTAAAAACCGAGTTGCATGAAAAGATCTAGGAAAGGACTATGTTTCTGTTCCAATAATGATTATTTTGCTATGGTTATTGGCTGGTAGATGGAGTTCCTGAGTTCTGATTCTGTGGTCAGTGATCAAGAGTGTATCAGGCTTTTCATATTTTAATTAATTTCCTGGTCTAGTGGTTTTATTTTTTTGTATTCATTTTCTGAAGTAGTGCACTGATCATGTATGACTATTTGCAGTCATAGTCCAGGTGAAGGTATTCCAGAAAGATTTATATGAAATATGTATATAAGAAATTCAAGTATTTACAGATTCCTCCAATAAATCTAAGCAGTCTGAAGGGAACTGTCTATAGAAAAGCTGTTTTGGGTGTTATGCAGTAGAAGAAAAGTTAAGTTTTGATTACTGCAATGTTTGTGAATTTTATTTATGTTAATAAAGTAATCAACAGCCTGTCTTTCCTGTTTACAGCTATGGAAAATATCTTAAATCTTGAATGCATTTCAAGTTTTTCTTTTTTCTTTTTCTTTTTTTTTAAACAAACTGGCATTTCTTTTTGGTCATTATAGGGATTACACTTGTGTTGATGGACTGTAGATAATTAACTCTGATCTGTAGTGATTTTTGCTTAGCAATCCTTTTCAGCTGGATAACAACAGAATACCAAAATCTAAAGTGACAACTGTGCCCTTTAGTATTGGTTTGTCTGACCCATGTGCTGCTTGCTGTCTGGCTGGCGACTGCCTTGAATTACTGTTTCTGTCTTTACCCTGACAGTGTGGGCCACACTACCTCTAACTTTTCATTGTGATTCAAATGTGCATAAATCACTGAGGGAATGGATCGCTTGGGTCAATGTCTCATTTTCATGCTTGTACATACTTGAAACTACTAAAGGGAATTAAGCTTTTGGATTTTTGCTATGGGTCCATTTCTCATAACACTGCAGTTTTCTGGCAAATCACTGGCAGTGGGAGTAGAAGATTTTGAGGACTGACGTTAGAAAATAATGGTAGGCAGTAGGCATTACATTTGAGATTCAGACTTCATCCTTCAGAAAATTCATGCCATGCAAAATATGTTATTCTGTCAACAGTCTAAAGAGTTTGGAAGAGCAGTGTTTTAAACAGTGTCACTATTTCTGTGCTATTGTTTGGTCCCCGGCCCCCATTATTTGTGGCTTTGCCCAATTTCTTGCTGTAATAGATTGAGTGGTATGCCAGTCAGTGTAGTACTTGTTAGAAATAATTTATTTGATTGTTTTATATATTTACAACAAGAAAAGGAAAACAAGTCCGAATCACTGGTGTAAAAACTATGTCAAGTCCCCCGAATGAAAGCAAATTCCATGATGAATGCTCAAATTTTATTGTAGGTTTATTGGTTTAGCTCTTTCATCTACTCACTGTAGACTTCCCCAGAACACTGTATACTGAGACATTAAACATTTAAATATTAAAGGCCATCCAATCACTTCACTTCATCAATTAACTTCATAAATATTCATGAATTAATTACCATAACTACGTATTCATACCTTTCAGTATACAGTCGGACTTGTTTTCCTTTTCTTGTTGTGGATATAGTAGTGTTTTTTCTGGTGGACTATTACATTTGTTTTATATATTTAATAGTAGATAAGTACAAATTTTATTTTTATATGAAAGAAATGTATTTTAGTTTTATACAAGTTCAAAGTTTTGTACAAGTTCACATGTTAATATAGATAAAACTGTTTTGTTCTGGTTTATATTTTGTGTTATTTAATGAAAAAGGCTGAAGCACAGCCGCAGTTAATTTTATTTTTATAAAAGAAAATTGTATTTTAGTTTTTCACAAGTTCAAATATTAATATAAATAAAGCACTATTGTTCTTCTGCTTATTTTGTGTTTCACTATCATATTTTGGTTGTCTGTTCTTCAGTTTGCATTTTCAAGTTGGTATCCCACAATTCCACTGGAGTGGGTGGGTTTACATATTTATGTATGCAAATTTTATCTTAATCAGCTCACAGATTTGTACTCGTTTTTCATAGGCCTTTGTCCAGATTATTGATGTTTCCAGGTTGAGAAGTACGATAATAGTTTAGGGAGGTGACATTGATTTATTTCTTTTCTTTGTTTACCATGGATGTCTGGGACAAAAGCTCCACATAGAAGAATATATGACACAATTTTGGGTATTGAGATTTACAATGTTAATATAACTTTGAACAGAGTCAGTTTCAGAAAAAATACATTTCAATGATATTTCATAATAAAAAAGATACAAAGTTAATTTCACAACAAGACAAGTTGGATAAAAAAAATCATTAACAGTAAATGTTCATGAGACTTTATAGATGATCATTTGTATGAGTTTCTGAAAAATAGGAATTCAGAAAACTTGCTAAATGTTTAAATAGAAAAACAGGAAAAAAATAAAAGGGAAATAGTCTGCTGGAAAAGAATAAATGAAAGATTAAAGATGAAAGAAGGAGGGCATACTGGGTAAAGAAAACAGTGAGAGGAAAGGAAGAAAAAAATACACACACACACACACACGTATGTGTATATATATATATATATATATATATATATATATATATTATATATATATATATATTCATGTAGGTGTATAATTCATGTATGTTGCATTATAAAGAGGATTAGTTTTTGTAGAAAAGGGCAGATAGTCAAAAAGTGGTAAAGTAGTAAAGGTGTAAGTGATTATTTTATAATAATGTTTTAACCAGGAAAGGAACACATTCTTGTTTAGATAGGAGTAAAAAAAATAAAAATAAAAAAATTTCAACCAAAGTAAACACTTTTGTCTCATGCAGAAACTTCATCAAACTAAATAAAGCATAATTGTCAGTTATTCATGTACTGCATCACTGCATCGTCTCACCATAACCAATCAAAAGGCTGTAATTGTTGTTGTTTCCTTTTTAAATTGACTTTGAAGTTTTCTTTATCATTAAGCCCTGAACTATTGCAAACATCTTTCAAATCTAACTAGTCTTCAGCATCAAATGTAGTTAAACATATTCACATAATCAATAACAGAAAACAAATAACTTGGTTTTAATGTACATTTCTTACTGTGTCTAGGTAAAGCATTCATAAAATCTCTAGTCTGTACTGCATATAAATGTTTATAAATTCTACCATGCAGTTCACAAGTTGTTCAACTGACATAAAATGACTGACACTCAATGCATCTAACCAAATAAACAACAATCCTTGATTTGCACGTAAAAATGAAATTTCAATTTTTGTCCCTTTTATAAATAAAATAGTATTTTCTAGATCTAAAAACCTGCAAAAATTATACACAGCACACTTAAATATGTCCCCTTTACAAACTGAGAAACAATTGTTTATGTTATTCAAAAAATTCAACCTTCTTTGAAAAAATGCTTTTTAGACCCCCCCCCCCTCTTATTTAGAAGTGCTGGTTCTTTCCCTATTTTGTCAATAGTATCCAGAAAACTCAATAACATTTTGCAATTCCCTTCACTATTTTCTAATACTAACAGCATCTATAGAATTGCTTACAGACATAGCAAAACTAAACTTATGTTTTGGTCTATCTTCTGCATATCTGCAGGGTTTATATTCATTAAGCATCTTATTATTGATGATTTCATAGGTCTTTTTTATAAGATGTTCCAGATACTCCCTTTTCTTAAATCTATTCATTAATTTTACTCTATTTAAAAAAAATGCATCTTCATCTGATAACCTACTGACCCACACACACTTTATTATATTTTCTTTCAACTTATTTGGAAGCAAATTATTGAAGTTCAAGAAAGCAATACATTGAACTTCTTTTTTATAAATTCTCGACAATAAATAACCTTGTGTTAAATAAATAATAGCTAATAAATAATAGTTGTTTTAACATAATTGTAAGTAAAATTTAAATAGTTGTTAGCATTATTAATATAATTTTAAAAATATTTAAATGCAGTTCATCTCCTTTCCACAAAAAAAATAATTTATGAAATTTATTAAAAAAACAGTATTACCACAAAAATCAGATTTAAAAATATGTTCTTCTCAGACAGCCATAACAAAAATTGCATAGCTAGGAGCCGTTGTGGCCTCCATGGCCACCCCATTCACATGTTGAAAAACTTCATATCAAATTGCAAATAATTTTATGCCAAAAATAATACCTAAAATTTACATTTCCAATTGAAAGGTTTTGATTTAAAAATATTAAATGAACACAGATTTTCATAAATTGTTTGAAAACCCATATCACTTGGAATTACTATATATAAAGACTTTAAATCACGATGACCAAAAAATCTAAATCTGTCCCTTTAAGGTTATTCTACTGTCTAAGAAAGCTGAGCAAATCTTGTAAATAAGTCTACCTGTTATATAAAACTTCTTACAATGTTTTATCTGCAAAAATAGCCAAGGGCTCTGTTTTGCTTCCTCCACTAGCCACAATTAATCTAAATGAAGAACTCTCTAAATTTTTATGCACCTTAGCAGACCAAACATATGACTGATTTTCAGATTGTTCACTTTAAAATAATTTACCAGTCTTATGCCATTTTAGCAATCTACATCCCTTTCTTCTCTAAATGAGCAATTAATCTTTAAACTTTGACTATTTTATGCAAATCTGTTTTAATATAATAACTTCCATCATTTCACATTTCCAACATTTTTTGTTTGCAATAATCAATACTCAAAAGTACAATAGAATTAACCATATCACCCTCTGTTTACTATTATTCCTTTAATTCGCAAATCATACAAATCGTTTTGTTCATTAAATGTTAAATTATAAAACCTCTGTTCAGGCTTTTTACTTAGATGAACTTTTAAATAATTTTCAGTCACTTTTAAAAAGCTTCTGGTTCTGGTCTAAGTGAAGGGTTATAAACACTAGGTCTAGTAAATTCTGTTGTGCTTGCCTTTTGTTCAAAGAACAAACATTTTAAATTTAAGCAAAGAATCTTATAAAAAAGACCTATGAAATTATCAGGAATGAGAGGGTTAATGAATGTAAACCCTGCATATTCAGAGGATGGCCAAGAAAAAAAAATAATATTTTAGTATGATCATGTCTGTGAGCAATTCAATAGGTATTAGAAAAGTAGTGAAGTAAAATTGGAAAAATTTTATTGGGGTTTCCAGATACAACTGACAAAAATAAGCAATGTATCAATATTTGTAAATAAAAGGACAAAGAATCTAAAAAGTATTTTTCAGAGAACTTTGATTTTTTTGAATAACACAAATAATTGTGCCCCAGTTTGTAAAATTGACATGTTTGAATATTATGAAGTATATCTTTGCAAGTTATTAGAGGTAGAAAATAGTATTTTATGTATAAAAGGTACTAAAAATTGAAATTCATGTTTATGCATGCAAATCAAGGTTTGTTGTTTATTTGGTTAGATGCATTGAGTGGCAATCATTTTATGTTTACCAGTCTTAAGGCAACTGAAAATATATCTCAAGAAACACTGGCTATGCTCCTGCAATAACCCAGACTAACTCTGCTTCTTCTTCTTCTCTTTTTTTCTTTTTCCATAATTTTTTCCCTACATCCTTGATAACTTTCCCTTTACATAACATTTATGTATATATTTTTTTCACATATATATTGTCTGACTACTGTAATTCACATCATGTGAAAAAAAAAATTATTAATTTTTATTTTATTACCTATTTTGGCTTGCTGCCATCATAATATCTGTTATAACCTGTATTGTCTATTTCTGTTTAAACTTGTAATAACTAGTGGAGCTTTTCTCCCCGGGCCTCTACTGAAAATGGACATATATCCAGCTAGACTAGCCCGGTCAACAAATGTAAAATAAAAAATAAAAATAAATGTGGGTAGAATTTTATGTGGGTAGAATGCCTCATAAACTGCATAGTAGAATTTATGAACCTTTATATGCAGTACAGACTAGACATTTTACAAATTCTTCAGCTAAGCACAGTAATGAACATAAATTTAAACTAAGCTATTTGTTTTCTGTTATTATGTGAAAGATTTTGTATCTAGATTTTATGCTGAAGACAAGTTAGATCTGAAAGAATATTGTTGGCAACTAAGGCTGGATGCTTGCAATAGCTCAGGGCCTAATGAGATAAGGATAAAGACAACTTTAATATCTATTTAAAAAGGAAACAACTTAAGCATTAAAGTCTTGTGATTGGTTATGTTAAGACATATGATGCAGTATTTAAGTAACTGGTGATTATTTTGTATTCAGTATGATGAAGTCTCTGGGTAAAATTAAAGTGTTTCCTTTGGTTGAATAAATTTTAGCTTTTTAATCAGTTTTATTTTCAATTTATGATTTGTACAGCTGTTATTTTGTGTTTATTTGGCTTGAGTGATTTAGATAGGAGTTTAGCTTTGATGTGAAGGAGAGTCTGGAATGTACTTTTGTCTTTTTTAATTTGTCCAAGTCTTTTGGGTTTCTAATACTATTATGGGAATGGACCCCATTCCTAAGTCAAAGTGGGATTAAAGTTCATGAAACTAGTACTGTTTCAATCTTTGATGTCAACCAAAAGTGTTCTTCACAGCATGCACAATGTGCCCAGTAATGACTCCTTCTGCAATTCATATGAGGTTACATGTACTGGTAACATATCTAAATGTTTGTTGTTTGTCTGTCTTTCGGCTTTTTCCCGGTAAGGGGTCGCCACAGTGGAACTCCAGTCCGCTAATGATTGGCAGTAGATTTTTATGAAATGTCGAGGTGCCAGCTCGATGCCCAACCTTCAACGAAGGCACACCCATTTATGCACGCATGTCTTTCGAACGCTACCCAACCGCGGGGAGGACATGCAGACTCCACACAGAAGGCACTTCCAAGCCAAGCCAAGAATCAAAAGGGAGAACCTCTTGCTGTGAGGTAACAACGCTACCACCGTACCACCACGACATATGGTAACATATCTAAATATGATTGTAAATTATTTTTTTATAAGACCCATTGTTCCTACTACTACTGGAACTGTCTGGGTATGTTTCTATCACATTGCTCTCATTTCTGCCTGCAAATACTGATATTTTATGACTTTGTGTCTCTCTGTAAGGCAAGACACTGTAGCCACTGGGTGTGGTGATTTCAATAATCAATGCTACATTTGTCTTCTTTTCATGTGATACTATATCTGGTTTTCTAGCATGTATCTTTTGAAATGTTGGTAATGAATGATCCCATGTGATATAAACTTTATTTTCTATGATGCTTTGTAGCTCATGTTTTCAGTGTTTTTCAGCCACTTCAATACCATAATGTTTACATACCAGTGCAACAGTCTTGCCACATTATTATATCTTTCAATATACAGTCCCTCTGCCATTAGTATGTCACAACCAGTAATGAGGTGTGCAACTGTTTCCAATTCTGCTTTACAAAACCAACATTTGTCTGTTTCTCCCACATGTTCAATGGACTTTGTAAACCAATGTGTACATAGCCTACTATCTTGGGTCAGCAATATTGATCATTCATCTCTTGGTTTGAATTCACCTCTCCTGAACCATTCCTGTGTTCAATCCTGATCAACATGAGGTTCTTCCAGATGCTTTCTATACTTGAACCTGTACTTATTTTCCACATTTCTTGTCTTGTCATCTAGTCCTTCACATTTATATTCTTTCTTTTGTTTTTTGGCGCATTCAGTTGCTGCCTGATTTTTATCTACTTCTGGTTTCGTTTCCATTCCTGCTTGATGCTGATATGCTTCTGCTAGATTAAGTAGAGAAGTCATCTTAGATTTATTCACCTCATGTTTCAAAACTTTCACTATGTTTGGGTCTTGTGAGGTCAGCAGATATGTATGTGCAGTCCCACGACTGCAGATCTATACATGTAATCAGTTTCAAGGAGGTCCATCCATCCTTCAGAATAAGGACTATATAATCTTGTTATGCATTTATTTTTATAAATCATTTGGTGAGCATGAAGCATCCTTCTAGTTTTCCTGTCTAATCTATCTAACACATTTTGGGGCCAGTCAATCACACCAAAACTGTAAGTTAGGACAGGAGGAGCAAATTGGTTTATAGCTTGAATTTTGTTCATACATGTCAATGCTGTTTTCAGGATTAATTTAAGTCTTTTAAAGTACTCCTTACTAAGTTTTATTAGCATTTGTTCATGTTTTATTGTTGCTCCTTCATCAATTTCCAAATATTTATACACTCCCTTTTGCTCAAGTTCTTTTACATCACATTCTTTTCCCAAACTGATGTTTTCTTGGTGCTGCAGTTTTCCTGCTTTAAAGATTGCATTTGCATATTTATCAAGACCAAATGACATTCTTGTATCAACTGAAACAGTTTTGATAACTTACAGTTGTGCTTTCAGTCCATCATCTGATGAGGTATACAGTTTTAAATCATTGACAAAGAGAAGATTAGAAGTGTTTACACTTTGTTGTTTTCCTAGGAGCCAAATTATAGCCATGGCCTTAGCTGTTAAGTAGACAGCTTAATGGGATAAGGGCAAGACAGAATAGCAGGGGTGACAAAGAGTCACAGTGGAATATCCCCCTTTATATATCCATTTGGTATGTGGGATAAGTTCAATTTTGAGTTATTTATAAATGTAATGGAGAAGGTCACTCATTTTTGCTTGTAGTTGTTTAGGAGTGAAGAGATACATTTTGATTTTTTTAGGGTTGAGAAAGAGCTGAGATTTGTGTTAGACATTTTTCTACTGGAATGAGAGAGCCTTACATAATTCATTGTACATCTTCTAGGCTTTTTGCAGAGCAGATGGGACTGGTATCAGCTGCATATTGTATTAATGAGACTTTTTTGTTGCATTATTGAGTTTGTTGATGAAGATGTTAAAGGGTAAGATGTCAAGAATAGAGCCTAGGGCTACTCCTCCTGTTATGGGAAGAAATATGGAGATATTGTTTTGCCACTGAGCTGCTTGCCAGAGTGATAACTGTGGAACTAGTTCAAGACTTGGCTATTGATTATTAGATGAGACAGTTTGTGTAGCAGAATGGAATGATAGATGGTGTCAAAAGCCTTTGAGAGGTCAAGGAAGAGAGCTGTTACAAAATTGGAAGGGACAATTTGAAAAACGCAAATTAGAAGAAATTTTTATGTTATACATTAATGTGCCTACCTTGATACTTTAACTTCTGAATTATCTTAAAGATTAAATAAAATGATTTATATATGTATATTAACATTTTTGCTTTTTTATGTGTTTACTTTTTAATTAAAATCCCCTTCCTCATCTTTTTGGAGGGAATTGGGGTACACTTTTGTTTCACAGAATATGAGCATTAGTTACTGCTTGGTTGCAGAATTAAAGCAGTTGAAAGACAATAGTTATATGAGGAAATGTTAATGAATATAGATCATGAATCTGATATGCAAGCCCTTACTTTGGACTCACTGTGGCTGAGTAGCATGGAGAATGACGTATTCAAATTACCATTTCAATGTGTACTGAAGCATAGGAAGATGGTATTGGAGCTGGAAGATGAGTCATAAAGGACTGCAAAGAGAGGTGGGTTACATACCGTGTGATCAAACACAAGAACCCTAAATCTAGCCTAACATCAGAATTCAGAGTGTGAGCTATGGTAAAGAACTGATGAAAAAATGTGTGCAGTTTGTAATTGAAATATGAAAGACTGCTAAAAATATTCAATACCCATAAGTATTAGAACTTTGGAGTACATATGCAATAATGCGATTGAGCCCCTGAGAGTTAAATCTGAAAACATACAAATTTTCATTCATACCACAGCTGAAACTAAATGTGGTATGTGCAATTTTATTTTTTTACTTCTATTTATAATCTGTCGACTAAGCTAATCCCATTAGGCTAGTAGCTTGTTTTCAGGACAGACACTTGATGGCATTTATATTACTAAGGGAAATTTGGCTAGGACATCAGGAAACTACCCTTACTTGTAGTTGTTCCAAGTGGGACCCATTTTTCAGGAGCATTACATGTTTCCATTCCAGGTGCAGAAGCAGTCAGGAGAAACAGAGAGGCATATGAAGGGAAAATTAGATAATGCAGTCATGAGAGAAATGTAGGGTAAAGCAAATACTGAGACCAGAGAAGGTGTGCAGGATTCTGAGGATATGTTTCAAAGAAATCTGTTTGATAGAGATGAGTCAGCAAATGATGGATGTGTAGCTATAACCCTCAAGTCAGGAAGGTTGTGGGATGATTTACTTAAAGAAATTGTGATGCAGAGTGAGCCAGAAAATGAAGGAGATGTTTAATTGGGGGACATTATGGACAAAATACAAAAAAACAATTCAGAAACAGTCCTGAAGAATAGTGGTGAGAGAAGAGAAAATATATATGCAGAGAAAGTAAACAAAGGCATAAGTGGAGCAGAAGAAAATAAGGCAGAAGAAAATGAAAAACAGAAGAATGTGGTAAGGATTCAAAGTAAAGAATATAAGTGAAATTGACAGGTATAAAGTAAAGGACAATTTAATAGCTCCTTTGGGTGTAAAACACAAGAGGTAAGACCATGTGTATTCTTATTAATAGAGACATTTTGTGACATTTTGTTTGAGAATGTGAATGGTATGAAGTAAGGGACAATTTAATAGCCTCTTTGGGTACAAAAACACAAGAGGTAAGAGTGTGTATTCTTATTAACAGAGACATTTTGTAACATTTTATTTGAGAATGTGAAAAAAAGAATGACTACAACCCATTGAATCTTTATGTGCTAAAAGCATTTAACTGGGAAACAAAAAAGAAAATTCATGTACAATTTCAAATAGAGTTGGAAAGAGAGACTTCTGATGGACATTTGAAAACTTTATGTAAAGTAGTATTGGACATTGCAAAAGTTTATGACAAAAGGAGTTTGTGGACGGGTGGATAAGATTTTAATATTGTATCAAAATAGACAAAAAATATGCCTATACAAAGCATGATAAATGTGGAAGGAAATAGATGTGTTGTAAAATAGTGGGGATACCCCAAAACAAGTGTGTGTGTGTGTGTGTGTGTGTGTGTGTGTGTGTGTGTGTGTGTGTGTGTGTGTGGAAAAGAAGGGGATTTGATAAGTAACTGTAACTCTGATAAAATAAAATGTTATGTTAGTGGAGAAATGGGACATGATGCAAAGGTTGTGAATTGAAATGTTATACATGTAACACAACTGGACATTTATGGGTAGATTGCAAACATGAAAATAAGAATAAAGAAAAAGAAAATGAAAAATAAAGACAAAATGGGCAAAGAGAAGAAATTATAGAAGTAGTAGAAATAGAAGAAAACTTAGATGAACCAAACAATAAACAGGGCTACAGAAGAAGGTCCTGAAATAAGTGATAAAGACCTAAATTGGGAAGTAGTAAGAAAAAAAAAAGAATTTTATTGGTAAAAGGGTAAAAGACAGAAAAAATGTAAAGGGATAAGTACAAAAGAAAAACATGGATGAAAAAAGAATATATACAGCTAATGACTGGGGTTTGGTATAATGGTTAAAATGATTGATTCATAGGTTCATAGGTTCATAGGCTCATACTAGGCTTTCTGCCCTAGGGCATTTACAAGCCTAGCGAGAGTGTGTTTGGCTTTCGCCACCCATTTTAAATGAATTTTGCTATGCCCTTTTTCGAGGTTAGTATACTGTGCCTCTGTCTAACAGTGACACAGAAGTGATACCCGGAGTAAATCTATGATCTCCCATCCACTCATCAAGATTCCTCTTGAAGAGAGTCAATGAGGGACTCTGCCTAACCTGGACTGGGATTTTATTCCAGAGTGAAGGGAGCCTCTGGGTTATGAATCTGTCCCTCCAGCATGTCCTATTTATTTCAGTGCTGAGGTTCAAGTCTCTCGAGCACATAGCTCAATGGGATTTGGATTTTCTGAGGTGCAGCATGTCCATTAATTCCGGGTTGGACATGGCTTTATACGTCAGGCACAGATTGCCTCTGAGCAGGTGGTATGCCACTGAGTAGAGCTGGAGTTTCTTTAACTGGGCAGCATATGGCATCTGTTTGAGCCCTTTGATCCTCTTGGTGAGGTACTTTTGGGGTCTTTCCAGTTGCTGCAGGTGTCTGGTAAGGTACATCCCAAAAGGGGCATTGTACTCAATTATGGGCCTGATGAGGGATGAGTAAAGAGGCATGATGACCTCCCCTGATGTAGGTGTGAATCCCTTCCTGATTAGGTGGGCTATATAAAATGTTTTTCTAACCACTTTGGCCATGTGGTTGTCGAATGAGAGATTGCTATCAACTTGGGTCCCCAGGTCCCTAATTACTTCTTCCGTACTTAATGGATTATCATCTATGTGGTAATTTGTGGGCACTTTGTTTTTGCCGAAGAGGAAGACTATACACTTTTTGGCATTTAGCTTGAGGCCATGGCTTTGGCACCAGTTGTCTGTTTCTATGAGGCCCTTTTGTAGGATGCTTGTGTCAGCTGGAGAGTCGATTATGGCACCCAGTTTGCAGTCATCTGCGAACTTGGTCAGCCACAGTCCTTCCATGTTGGCCTGTACCTCCGAGAAATATATACCGAACAAGAGAGATCCCAGGACTGAGCCTTGTGGGATGCCACTTGTAACTGGTTTGGAGTCTGACATGGCTCCAGCAATTCTAACCATGTGGGTTCTGTCCTTGAGCCAGTTTGCAACCCATCTAGTGACATAGGGGTTTATAGCTGTGTGGACCACCTTCCCCTCGTCAATGGCCTTGGTGACTGTTTCAAAGAAATCGACCAGGTTTAAGAGGCAGGATCTGCCCTTAACAAAGCCGAACTGGGTAGGATCCAGTGTCTGTAGGTCCCCAATATCTTTATTTATGAGGTCCATGATGATCCTTTCCATAGCTTTGCAGACCAAGCTAGTCAGGCTTATGGGGCGATAGTTTCCAGGATCCGTTGAGGCACCACCTTTGTGGAGCGGGACCACTGTTGCTGTATGCCACTCTTTGGGTACATATCCTGTAGTAAGGCTGAGATTGAACAGTAGTTTTATGTTTGGGTTTAGTTCTTCTTGGAGTTCATGTAGGACGCAGCCCGGGACACTGTCTGGTCCCATTGATGCTGTGTTTTTTGCTTTGTAGAGGGCGGCTCTTACCTGAACATCTGAGATGTCAGGGGGGCAGCACTCTGCTGGGATAGATATTTGCCCTTTTGGTGGGGAAGGGGGGGAGAAGTTTGCACTGAACCTGTCAGCTAGGATGTTGGCAATGTCTGTGGGTTCGGTGTATTTTTTGTTATTTTGGACTAATTCTGAGCATATCTGGGAATTCCCACCCAGGTTCCTAACATAACTAAAGAAAGCCTTGTGATTATCCTTAGTATCCTGTGCAATTTTTCTCTTGAAGCTGGCCTTAGACGATTTTATGAGTGCCCTTAGTTTTTTGCTAATACTGATCAGAGATACCTTCCCTTTTTGGGATTTTGCTCTATCATGTAGTAGCTTCCTCCTTCTATTGTATAGTTTGTTTATGGCTGGGGTCCACCAGACAGGACGCTTGCCTTTGGAGGATTTGGCCTTGGTTTTGTTTGGGATTGCATGATCCATGCATTCCTGAAGGCATTCATAGAATGCGTTTATAAAGGATTCTGCGGTTTGGGCTGTATTTTCCACAGGCCCGGGGCTTTGAAGAATTCCACCTTGGTTTTGAGGAGTGTGAAATTTGCTTTAGAGAAGTTTTTCACTGTGGTTTTCTGGACAGGGGCTGGGGTCAGGATGTGAATATCTAGTGAGATTAGTTTATGGTCTGATCTTACCAGTGAGGGATACACTTCTGGTCTGGAGCATAGAGTCCCCATGTTGGTGATGATCAGGTCAAGTATGTTTTCCCCTCTTGTGGGAGTGGTAACAAGTTGTTCCATAGCATTTGAGTTTATAAATTCTAGGAACCTTTGGGCTAGGGTGTTGGAGCTAGAGTAATGCTCCCAGTCTATGTTTGGGTAGTTGAAGTCACCCAATATAATGGTGTTTGGAGAGACCTTCATATTTTCCAGTGTTCTCAGGAAGGCCTAGTGGAGTTCCTGGGTTTGGGAGGGTGATCTGTAGCAGGCTATAAACTGGAAGGCAGTTTTACCCACTGTTAGTTGCACATGGATAGTCTCTGATGCTTCGTGCTGTGCCACCAACCTGGAGGTGTGGGTATCTTTGGCGATTATTGATACTCCCCCACCTTTTGTGGTTTGGACCAAGTTTTAGGGCCGAAAAACATGGTATGAGGTATAACCTGGTAGTGCTGGGGTGCTTTCGAGAGCCTTGAACCAGGTTTCTGTTACTGCACAGATATCGATATTCTCCATGCTAAGGAGAGTTTCGAGTGCATGCATCTTGAGGTTTAGACTTCTGGCATTGAGTAGCATTACTCTTAATTTCTTATCCATTGTGATACCTATGGAGGTGGGTTTGTCTTTTGAGCCTTGCCTAAAAAAGTCACTATGGGGGTGGCAAGAGCCTTGTCCAATATCCGAAAGCCCAGGGGTGACAGGTGCAAGCCGTCACTAGCAAAGCATCGTGGCTTGTCGAGCATGTCATCCCAGGCTGACAGGCATTGGATCCCCTTTGAATGACACCAATACTTAAGCCAATTGTTGAAATTGATCATCTTGTCTTCATATTGTGGCATCATTCTTGGTGAGGGTAAGATGCTACTCAAGGTCAGGGTCATACCAGCCTGGACTACATGTTCAGAGAGCTCCTCTATGTCTCTTTTCATGTAGTCCAGGGAGGTACATCTCAGGTCATTCACACCAGCATGGACAATGACTGAGTCATATTTGTACTTGCCTTGGAGTGACCTGAGTGCTTGTGTTATGTGGCGGATCCTAGCGCCCGACAGGCAGCTCACCGTGACCTTCTCCTTCTTCAGCCTGGTGAGTGGGACGTCAGTGTGCCTGATGATAGAGTCACCTATTACAAGTGTATCAGGTGTGTTGTTTAGCCTGAAGGGCTGTGACTGTTCAGCACACTGGCTTTGTGAGCTATGTGTTGCACGTGTTTTGTTTTGGGGTAGCAGTTGCTTGGGTGTCTGCTTTGGAGGTCTCTGTTGCTTAGGCAGATTTTTATTTAGAGCCTCCGAGTATGTTTTTGTGTGTTTATCTGTTTGGTTTGCTGTCGTGGTAGGTCTATGTGAGACTGGAATTGTAGTGAGTGTGGTTTCTTTCACCTCCTGACTGGTTACGCCAGTACTGAGTTGAGAGAGCTTAGCCTCCAGTTTGACTATATGGTTGCATCTCTCACATGTGTTGGAATTTGTTGGGAGGAGGAGAGGGTTGTCTGTGTACATGAGGCAGTTGTAACATTGCCTCAAGATTCCCAGATTCACCAGCTGGACCGGAGAGGAGATTGACAACTGACCTTTGGACATGCTTTGGACACAAGGTACAGTGTTTGACTCTACTTTTACAGGGAAATTGGATAGGCTAAGAATGGTCTATTACAAAAGCTAGCTTAGTAATTAGCTATGATCTTATGAAGTCATGAATCTAAGGAAAAGGTAAAATGAAAATTTTAGAGTGCTTTCTGTAAATATGAATAGTATTAAGAATATCATAAGAAGAATATGGATTTTCAAGTGATGTAATACATGTGCTGTATATGTAATTATATTAGAAGATACAATATTTTCAACAAACAAAGAACGATTACAAACAGAGAAACTAGGGGAAGACAGATAATCTGGAATTTTGCGAAATTAGAGATGTTGTGGAACAGCTGTAATCTGTAGAAATTCAGTTAAGATATTAAATGTAACTTTAGTGAAAACAGGAAGAGTAACCATTGTAGATTTAAAATGGAAAGTGCAGGTATACAGAATTATAACAGTATATGCTTATACTAATTGTAAAAAATGGGAAAGCTCATTTCATCAAATTTTAGACTGTAGTAATAATTATGAATATTACAATATCAGGAGACTTTAAATGTGATTTAAGAGGCAAGCATAAAAGAAAGGAAATTGTATAAGAAAAAAATGTTAGAAGTTATAAGATGTGGTAAGTTAAAACTTTAAGACAACATTTCATGAGCTTACAAAAGGGGTATGTATAGAACTGAAATGGATTATTTTATAGTATTAGGTTCAGTTATAGGATAACGGATTGTAGTTGAAACAGGATTTTCTGATTATCTTGAAGTATGGCTACAGATAAAGGAAAACAAAGAATATAAAAATAGATGAAGATATAAAAAGATGAATGAGAAAGCATTGAATGAAGAAGGAAAGAGATTATTAATACAGTTATGGAAAGATCATATTTCTGTGAGAACATTTTGTAAAAAGTGGTTGGAATGGTGGATGATATTTAAGGAAAACTGTAAAAATGTTCTTACAGTGGCAATATGAGAAAAGTAGAGAGAGAAAAATATAAAAGATCATATAACAATGCATTGGAAGATTTTGAACATAATGATAGAAAGTACTTTGACAAAGATAAATAATTATATTAAAGAAATCAAGAAAACAAGAATTGTTATACAAGCAAAGATTTTTTTACAAGGAAAAAGTGAAAAGTATCAAGTTGCTTAAGCAGATTAGTAAAGGGAGATTGTAGTGTAATTAGAGGAAGAAAAAATGTAAAAGGAGAACTCAGAAAAAGATTATGATTAGTTTAGTGCAATATGGACAAATACTTGTTTAAAGAAAAAAAAGAAGGTAGTGAAAAATCATGGAAAAAGGTTGACAGCAAAAGAGAATAAATTAAGTTGGAAAAATAAGATCTCTTTAAATGAGCTAGATAAAGTATTAGGGCAAGTAAATATGGATTAGGCTGCAGGACCAGATGAAATAGGGTATGGAATGTATAAACATTTCAGAAACTGGCAAAAAATTTGAACTTACTGAAAAAAATTGAATGAATGGTTAAATGAAGGTTTAATATATAAAGAATCATGTAGTGGAATACTTAAATTCACATGGAAGAAGGAAGATAGAAGACAATTAAAAAACTGGGGTCTGATAGTATTGAATAATAAGATTTTTATGAAAATAATAGAAAAGACATTTGAAACTAAAATGTAAAATATTATGGAAGATATATATATATATATATATATATATATATATATATATATATATATATATAAGAACCTATCAGTTCCACAGAAAAATACTTATCCGAAAACCAAATCACCGAGACTACATCACCCACAGAGCAGATCTCTGACAATGGTAAGTATAAGTAGTGCGGAACAAGATGTATTCCCATTTCTGCAATGTGGTTCGATCTCAAAGTTGGTATATTTAAGTAGGGGGATGGGGGGTGCAGGGGGTGCCGCCCCCCCCCCTGCTGTATACATGTTTCTTTTTTATTTTATTTTATTGTGGAAACGTGAATAAATTCTGTTCCGCAGTAGTTATACTTACCTTTGTCGATGATGTGTTGTGTCAACGATGTGGTCTCAGTGATTTGATCGTCAGGTAAGTGTTCTGTCATTGATCTGATATGGATCCATATATATATATATATATATATATATATATATATATATATATATATATATATATATACATATACATACAGAGACACACACACACACACACACACACACACACACACACACACAAATATATAGTATAAGGGGGAAGGGTTGTCAAGAATTATTAATGATAGAATAATTGTAGATGGTATTATGAATATAAAAGAAGCTAAAATCATGATAGGAAACATTAATAAGTTATTTGATACAGTTGGACATAAAATCTTATTGATAATAATGAAAGACTATAATATAAGTGAGAAAGATTGGAAATTATGTATGTCAGCGTATAGCAATAATAAAGCAAAAATACTTGTAAATGGCTGATTAAGCCAAGAAGCACATATGAAGAGTGATGTAAGACAGGGATGTTTGATGAGTTGTATATTCTTTGCATTAGTTATGAATGTGATATAATATGTTAAATAAATTACAAACTGAAGGAGCCAGGGTATATAACACCTGAAGAGTTAAGAATTCCAGTTATGTTAACATATACAGATGATATTATAATTGAAAAAACAAAATTTGGTTAAACGAAGTAATAATTTGCACAAATGAGTGCCCAGAGGTGATAATGATATCTTTACATAATGAGAAAAGTAAAGGTTTAGGTGATATAGGAAAGATAGGGGATTTATATTTTACAGTGAATGACATTTCTATGTTAGCTATAAAATTTGTGAATAAAGATTTAAGTAGATTTCAATAGGGGAAAACAGAAGAAATAAAACAAATTTTCTAGAAAACATATAAATTATCATTCAGAAAAAAAGGCTTGCTTGATAAATACAGAACTGATGGGAAAAACAGCATACTTAGCAAATGTATCTATGTTGCTAACAGTATTGCAGATAATTTATTTTCTTTTATATGGGGATCCAGATTAAACCCAGTAAAAACAGGAGTTTTGTATGTAAATAAAGAGGAAGGAGGTTTAGGTTTACTTAACCCAGTGGTATATGCTACTACAATAAATTTGTACAAAGTATTAAAGTGGATAAATGAGATTAGTAGTAAAACTGTATAAATATAAGTATAATAAATTCTAGGGTATGTAAAAAAGGAATGTAACAGGTAAGCAACGGATGAACCAGGCAGAAGCCAAGCATAAAATGCAGCTGCTATAGCAACGAGAGACAGTCACCAATTCTTCCAGTAAACAAAGTATTCCATAAGAAAAAAATGCAGGCATCAAGGCAGGAAAAACACAGTCACGAAGTCCTCCAGTAGTAAACAGCAATCCAGGATATTTATTGTAACAAAAGGTAAGTGCTTTCACAGTTAAGCTTCATCAGACCAAATACAAAAAGCTAAAATGCACACCATTTAAACACACAGTGATAAAGCACCACCCAATCGTAAAAATACATCAATTAAAAGGCACATCAATTAAAGTTAAACTGTTAGAGCTGAAAGACCACATTATCTGCAAATACTGGACAAAGAAGGATGCAAAAATATATATATGGAAATAAAAACATATGTGTATAATAGGTATAAATATATACATGTGTAAACACACATATAAATATATATATATATATATATATATATATATATATATAGATATATATATATATGGATTCACTTCAGAAGCTCAAATTTACAAAATCTCGAACTGCAAATAACCGTAAGCAAAAGATCAAGTTTCGTAAACTCGAACTTCTGAAGTGAAACCAAAAAAAAAAAAAGACAAACTTTGCTTTTGCAGGGGGGCTCTGCCCCCCCTACTTAAATATACCAACTCCAAGATCGCGCTACAGTAGGGAAATGGAAATCTCCCATCTTGCGCTATATGTGGAAGCGCAAAATGGAAGATTTCTCATTTCCTGTCAACACCGCAAAAAAAAAAAAAACATTACGTACACACAGAGCGTACAAGAATCCTTGCCTCTGTGTGCACGCAATGTATTAAGGTAAGTAAACTCTTATTTTTACACACTACACATATTTGATTTACTGAAATCTCGATCATATGGTCTCGACCATATGACATTCGAGATTTCAGTAATTCGATTATGTGAAGTGTTCCCATATATATATATATATATATATATATATATATATATATATATATATATATATACACACATGTACATAAAAATATGCACTGCTAATATTCTCATAAGCAACAATAAAAAACAAATAAAAAACAAATAAATAAATGAATAAATAGCCACTACTATTTTCTATTTACTTCTGGAGTCTTCTTTTCTTTAATAAGGGCTTAATAGAAGCCCTCTCGTTCAGCCCTCTTCCTCTATCTGTACGAAGGCTGATAATCCAACAAGTCTCCCTATGTTCTGTGTGTGTACTAATGTCTCCTTCCCTAACATTCTCCCAGTGTTAGGGAAGGTAATATTAGTACACACACAGAACATAGGGAGACTTGTTGGATTATCACCCTTCGTGCATATAGAGGGAGAGGTCTGAACGAGAGGGATTCTATTAGGTTCATAGGTTGGTACTGAGCTATCTGCCCGAAGGCATATATTAGCCCAGCCACGTTGTGCGGTATTCACCGCCCTTTAGTAGTTCCCTAGACCCTTGTACTAGCAGCTAGTACCCTTGGCCCCTATCTAGTAGTGCTGTTGGTGTGATCCCCGGTGTGAACTTTCTGTTACCCATCCACTCAGCAAGGTTCCTCTTGAAGAGTGATAGTGAGGGGCTCTGTCTTATGTAGATCGGGACCCTGTTCCATAGCAAGGGAAGTCTCTACAAAGGCAATCTATCCCTCCAGCATGTTCTATGCATTGTTGTGTTGAGGCTTATATCCCTAGAGCATGTAGCTTGAGTAGATTTGGTTTTGCTAAGATGGAGCATGTTCAACAATTCTGGGTTGGACATGGCTCTGTACGTTAGACAGAGATCACCTCTGAGAAAGTGGTATGCAACAGAGAACAATCTTAGCTTTTTCAATCGTGCTGCATAGGGCAACTGTTTGAGGCCAGTAATTCTCTTGGTTAGGTACCTCTGTGGTCTCTCCAGCTGCTGGAGATGTCTAGCCAGGTACATTCCAATTGGTGCATTGTACTCAATAATGGGTCTGATGAGGGAAGAGTAGAGGGGCACCATTACATCCTTAGATCTTGATGCGAACCCTTTCATGATCAGATGGGTCACATAGAAGGATTTTCTAACCACTTTGGCAACATGGTTATCAAAGGAAAGCTGGCTATCTACTTGGGTCCCTAGATCCCTTATTTCTTCTTCAGATTTCAGGGGATTACCTCTTATGTCGTAGTTTGCGGATACTCTGTTTTTTCCAAAGGGGATTACTATGCATTTTTTTGCATTTAGCTTGAGACCATGGCTTTGACACCATGCATCAGTCTCATTTAGACCCTTCTGGAGGATCTCCATGTCGGCTGGAGAATCTATTATAGCACCCAGTTTGCAGTCGTCCACAAACTTAGTCAGCCAC
Organism: Protopterus annectens; assembly: GCF_019279795.1. NCBI lineage: Eukaryota > Metazoa > Chordata > Ceratodontiformes > Protopteridae > Protopterus > Protopterus annectens. The sequence continues at coordinate 968,277,222 of NC_056748.1, forward strand.
AGCCCTTCCGTGCTTGCCTGTACTTCTGAGAAGTATATGCCAAACAGGAGGGGCCCCAGGACAGAGCCCTGAGGCATACCACTCATTACTGGTCTGGATTCGGACATAGATCCCGCTACTCTTACTTTATGGGATCTGTCTGAGAGCCAGTTTGCGATCCATCTTGTGATGTAAGGGTTTATGCCCAGGCTGGTGAGCTTATCAATAATACCCAAATGGTATTAAGCCCTTAGTAAAGAAAAGAAGACTCCAGAAGTAAATAGGAAATAGTAGTGGTTATTTATTCATTTATTTATTTGTTTTTTATTTGTTTTTTATTGTTGCTTATGAGAATATTAGCAGTGTATATTTTTATGTACATGTCTATATATATATATATATATATATATATATATATATATATTTTATATGTGTGTTTACACATGTATATATTTATACCTATTATACACATATGTTTTTATTTCCATATATATATTTTTGCATCCTTCTTTGTCCAGTATTTGTAGGTAATGTGGTCTTTCAGCTTTAACAGTTTAACTTTAATTGATGTGCCTTTTAATTGATGTATTTTTACGATTGGGTGGTGCTTTATCACTGTGTGTTTAAATGGTGTGCATTTTAGCTTTTGTATTTGGTCTGATGAAGCTTAACTGTGAAAGCACTTACCTTTTGTTACAAAAATATCCTGGATTGCTTTTTACTACTGGAGGACTTTGTGACTGTGTTTTTCCTGCCTTAATGCCTGCATTTTTTCTTATGGAGTACTTTGTTTACTGGAAGAATTGGTGACTGTCTCTCGTTGCTATAGCAGCTGCATTTTTCTGCTTGGCTTCTGCCTGGTTCATCCGTTACTTACCTGTTACATTACTTCAGTTATTTATATTTTTTTAGCAACGGATTATTTATCCCTTGGTCTGCACTTTCTTTGTTTTGTTTATGTAAAAAAGGAGCAAGTGTATAAATAAAAAAATAAAATGTTATCCAGGAAAGTATTTGTATGGAAAATAAAAAAATGATGATATACAAAAGATAGAAAAGTATGGTATAAGAATGCAATGATAAAATATTACTATGTAAAACAATGGTTAAAACTAACATATGAAAAACTTAAAGCTATAAATGTAAGAAGCAAATAGTATAATCAGAAAATAAAAGGCCAAGACATTTTGTGGGACTGGCAATAGATAAATTACCAGTTAATGGAAATATGCCATATAAAAAAGTAATACAATATGTTTACATTGTGAAGAAGCAGAAACTACACAATGTGCTTTTGAAATGTAAAAGAATGAAAACTTATGGGAAAAACTGTGTAAGAAAGATGTTTTGAAGATATAAAGGAAGTTGATGAAATAAACAGGGATATGATTAAATATGGATATTAAATAATAAAAGTAAAGAATATGTTAAACAAATAGATAAAATGTTATTTTATGTCATATGGGTTGTATGGCATGAAAGAATAAATGAAATTATGTTTAATGGTAAGTGGAGTTTAGCAAAAGGAGTGGGAGTTTAACAGGGATGAAAATTAAGTATGATTGTAAAGGAAATTATGAATATGTATAAATTTATGTTAGCAACAATGTTATGTGAAATCAAATGGTGGTTTATGGAAAAAGGAGTGGGGGTCTAGTTTGTAGATGAACTTCATGATTTATCTGATTTTATATTATAGAAGAAAATGAAGGTCTTGCCATAAAATTCTTTATTAGTGAAAAGTATATAACTAAAATAGTGCAAAATGACAAAAAGATGACTGAATAACTTAAAATAAAATTGGATTATGGACTAGAGCTGGCATAATAGCACTGTATTAAAAGTTTGTATTAGAAAATTATGTAATATACCTTTTACTGCAAGAAATCTCTACAGAATTCAATCTGTTTATTAGCTAAGGTTTTCTTTTACTTTAGAAGAAGAGGGGCACCATAGTATGAAATGCTCTAACAAACAGTATCAGGAGTATAAGATGGAGAGGAATATAAACATCATTTTATGAAGAGATGCTTATTGTAAGGGGCACAAATGCATATTTTATTTCAAAGCCCTCATGATAATGTTCAGCAAAATGAAACAAAGAGAAATTCAAAGCCTCTGAAAGGAAACTACTTGGTTTTGTAAATATGAGGGATCTGAGTTAGTAGGAGCAGAACTTTATACAACTTGAGTCTAGTCAAATAAATGAAGAAGGAAAAGGAGTATGAAGAAAAGGTATTGGGGGATAAGCAGAAATTGAGAACCATGACAATAATTCAAGTAAGTAAACTCATTTCACTGCATCTCATTTCACTGAACTGCAGTTAGTATATATGGCACTGTGTAGAGTACTGTAAGGCAAGTAAAAGGTATATGCCCTTTTCCCCATAATAGTGTGACCTTGGAGTTAGTATATATATATATACACATATATATATATATATATATATATATATATATATATATATATATATATATATATATATATATATATATATATATATTTTATTTATTTTACATTTGTTGACCGGGCTAGTCTGGCTGGATACATGTCCATTTTCAGCAGAGAGTCAAAAATACATATAGAGGGAAAGATAAATTTTAAAGAGAAACAAGTTTACCATATGCAGTTCATTTACTGTATGCAGAGAGTTAGTCATTGGTGTTGTAACTATGCATGTCTATTCTTTAGAATGTATTGTTTTGACGTTTTTGGTAAAATACAATATAAAACAAACTAGGGGGGTCTACAACCCCACAACCCCCAATGTGGGAGGCTGTGCCACCCACACACCCTAACTATATATACTAACTCAAGGATCACACTACAGTGGGGAAAAGGGCATATACCTTTTACTTGCCTTGCAGTACTCTACACAGTGCCATATATACTAAGTTCAGTTCAGTAAAATGAGATTCAGTGAAATGAGTTTTCAGTAATTTGAGTTTTCAGCGATATGGTCAGAGGGAAAAGAAATTTAGTGAAATGAGATTCAACGAAACAAAGTAGACCTGTATATATATATATATATATATATATATATATATATATATATATATATATATATATATACATAGACACACATACACACACACACACACACACACACACACACACACACACACAAACACACAGCCACACATACTGCTGTGTGTGTATGAGTGTATGTCAATTCATCTAAAACTCAACTTATCAAACACAAATTATCTAAACTCATTTTATCTAAACCAGTAAAACTTAAAAAAAAAAAAAAATACAGAGCAACTTATATACAGCAATACCACAGTTGCACTACAGTGGATGAAAGGAAGAAACAGTTCTCACAATCCAGCACACTGTAATAAATCAAACTGCAATATTAATTATTTTACTTTAAGAAAACTCATACCAAAGATCAAAAAATCATTTACAATGCACAAAAACATTTGTTCTGTTTGTGTTGCTACTTTAGTTGTCTGATAAATTGTTTAAATAAGCTGAGTTTTTGATGAAATGAGATGCATCCATATATATATATATATATATATATATACATACATATATATATATATATATATATATATATATATATATATATATATATATACACATATACAGAGAGAGAGATAGTATATATTTTCTGCTAGTCACATCTAAATGCTCAATATTCCTAGGATAGTACATTCAGTCTTCAAACATACAACAGGAACGGAAGACAAAAGTAGTTTGTGGTAATTCGCCTTTGACCTGTTTCATAAGCTATTCCTAGTAAAATGCTAGATGAACTACATGCAGATGAAAGGAAAGGTTATTCTTAGTACATAAATGCCAGGCTGAAAACATCAATAAAATGTGTTTTTGAGGTTCAAAACAATATAATATTTTGTGCAAACACTCTAAGAAATATTGAGGTTAGAGGGATCATTTCAGATTAATGAACTTATAAAGATTTATGCAAATATAAGGAAAGGAAAAGTGAAACCAGCAAAAAAATAGATAAATCCTGGGACTCTTATGAAAAATATGAGTAAGAAGCTGTGGGTCAGTATTATATAGTAAAATGCCTTGGAATAATGAAGGAGGATATAAGTAAGTATTAGACTATTTATATAGAACAAAATGGGAGATTAAATGTAAGTGAGGTCTGATTTGTTTCCATCTGTTTTGGTAGCAGGAATATTTTGGAGCTGATACTTCTTTACAATGTTTATTCAGAGTGTTGTGTTTTTAAGTTTTTTCTTTTGTTGTTTAAAAGCAAAGTAACTTTTCATTATTAGCAATACGTGAATAATGTAACTTCATGGAAAACATTTTTTGCATACCATTGTTTTTTTTTTCTTTTTTGTTTTAGTGACAAAGCCAATATTTTTCTTTTAGAAGTGTCATTGTATCTTTAAGCATTGCCTAAGCTACCACCAGCTCAAGAAGACAGACTCTCAGTTTAATACGTCATCCAAAAAGAACACATCAGGCATTTTTCATACTCTGTGTGTAGCACAACACTATTAGTACTGGACGTTTGACCCCAACAATGTTTTTTTTTAAGCTGAGATAGAGCCCCACAGCATTTTTATTTTACGTCCCTGCAGCTGGCCATCATCTGCCACCAGCTCCTATACTCGTTCACGAGGGTTATCAGTCTCCTCTGGACTCAACCAACCTACATCCAGTGCCATTGAGGAGATCATGGACAGATGTAGTCTCATCCTGCTACTGGGGAGTGTACCATTTATTTACTTGTATTTGTTTTCCAGTATCAAGCACTGATCTCCATGGACCTTTCTCATACTCAGCCTGGGAGACGTGTGTAGTTAAATGACTTCTTATAGTCTCACAGTTAGGCAATGGAATCTAATGTCAGCACCTTGAGGTAACATTGCAAGGCCCTCTGTAGGTGCCTCTGTGAGATGGGAAATGCCTCCTCCCATGGGTAATCTCCTGATCAAGAGGTACAATGCCTGCTGCAGAGAGTTAATCAGGCTCTTAATACTGTTATTGCAAGGAGCCTGTACTGCCTTCCTCATTTCCTCAAGACAGGTGAGCGACATCAGTTCTTCAGTCACATCCTCCATCACCTGATCCCTCCCCCCAACAAGTGCAATTCAAACACACATTGTCTGGTGTACAGTCAGGGTTTAGCACACTGCACCATGGGGTCAGATGCTAGAGACTCGTGGAATTAATCAATAAAGTTGTAAAAAAAAATCCCTATCATCTTGTCTCTCTTGCCCTGCAATGCACAGCTGCTGATTTCCTACAGCTCATATTCAAAGTGTGCTGAGCAGAACATTTGACCATCAGAACTAATGCTCAGCTAAGATTTGAAAATCTTTCATATGTGACCTCTTCTCTAGCCATTGACCTGTTCAGCTTATGAAAAATCTGTGCAATTATTGTCAGTCACTGTCCTCATATCTAAGAAGTAGGTGACCTGAGTCATACATTTTTGAAAAGTGGTCTCCAGGGGAAGGAGAGAACAAAGGGACATTGATGCTTTCATGTAGTAAACAATACTTGAATACAAACAGATATCTCAGTGCTCTAGCTTTTGCAGTTAATATTTTTCCCATTTAGAAAAGGTGACATAACAACTTTTCTAACAACTTATGTAATTAAACAATATTTCTTAAAGCCTCATTCATTTTGAAGGACCACATCAAACATATATACCACTGCATTTACACTGATATTAGTTTTCTTTTACCTTTATCTCTCACAGTGCTTCATTACACTACTGTACATATACACCTATGTGTCTTTTTCTTCCCTTGTAGTTTGTAGTCTTTGAATTTCATTGTTTGCAAATTAATCCTATTTATATTTAATTGAACTGTATTCCTTCTGTGCTGAGCTTGAATATGGCCTGTCAAGGTTAGTGCTCCACCCTAGATAACTCCTCCAGGTGTTTCTGCAGTTACATCTGACTGACGCCTCCAGGCATCAAATACTCCTTGTTTATATTTGCATTAATAATTCAAAAACCATGCTACATACAAAATATTAAAATATTTAATCTTTACACAGTGGCAGACACAAATGTATTGATATTTGACCTCTGTGTAGTGCAGGTAAACAGATATTGTTGTTCATTTAATATTTGTTCATATTGTCATAAATGTTATGCTTTTGTAAATGTTTCAACAACCAAGTAGCACAGGCAGAACTGCTTAGCCTCATATCTAAGCTCTCAGCTAAAGGAACAAAATGCTGCTGAGAGATATAGTAAGTTGTTTACAAAATATTACAAACTTAAATTATTGTGTTTACTGTGATTTATAAAAGCCTATTTAAGACGCAGAACCTAAATAATAATATCAATATAAAATAGTTTTGGCTGAAGAGTTTGCCATTCATGTCTCTTTAGTAACCCCTGTGACTGGTTCCAAAGATATGAACATTTGTTTGAAATATGAGGATATAATTTGATTCCAATCCAAAAGCTCAGGGTCTACCCATTAGATGTTTTGGTGCAAACTTCCAGTGCTCCTTTAGAGAGAATGAGTCAAAAATGTAAATGTAAATAAAACATAAAATTAAAATGATAACTTAATTTAGCAACTACTGTGAGACTGGTGTTGTCTTTAACTTAAAATTAGAATCTAAAACCTTATAGTGCATGGAGCACAGTGATTTCACTCCAAAACTGGAAAAAAAGATAAACCTATTATATGCTTCCATAGCATGAGACCTGTCCATAACAGTGATCTCTGAGGTGTATAACATTTGTTACATAGCCCCTAAGTGCTGTTATGATTCAGTATCAGGAAAGGGAAGGTTTCTTCACTCTCAGTGGTCCCTGAATATCTTTCCTTATATATTGGTGAAAGTTTACCGATATCAGCCTATAAGTGACTTATTTAAAAACTATCCTTTTCTTTTCCTGCAATTATGTTTACTTGCTGTCTTTGTGACAGAACTTGTTAAGTGCTTTACTGGCTTTCAAAGCCATTAAAACACTTTAACATTTTTTCAGGAACTAGGATACATGGAGCTGATAAAACTCCATGGACTTACAAAGAGTTATAGCTGGGTCTCAGCATTCATAACCCGTTATGTGTTGTCGACATCGATGCAAAGATTCACCTTTTGAGCTTAATCTGTGAGGTGAATTTCTTGGTACCCATTTGCCTTGAATACATAATAATGTGGTTACAATCAGAGACCCAATCTTAACTTTCTATATTACACACAGTGTTCAATATGCCCTCAAACAGCATTTGCAACAGACCTTTAGCTATACAGCTTCTTGCACTCTCCCCAGGAACTGTCCAGATATCATTTAAAGAAGTGGGAAATAATACAAGCAAAATAGTTGAGTTTTTTTCCTGCAAATAAACTCTATGTACAATAAATTTAGTTATTTTACTTGCTGCAAGTCAAAGTAGCTAATAGAAGGGTGCAGACACTTGCCAGCTTTTGATTGACTGAGTCATGTTTTGCCATATACAGTGAAGAAAGATAACACTAGTGAAGTACTGTCTTGAATGGATGTTTTCTGTTTTTATCACGTCCCCTGTAGTAGTTAAGCAGGACATTGGTGCCTTTGTTTAAAGTTTGTATTATGCAGTTTTACTGCTTTAATGAAGTGTCCTTAAATAGTTGTAGCTTTAAAAGTGAATAAAACTGTGATGCACTTTTTTATTCACTGATAACTAGTACTGAATACCTGATGCGTTCTTTATATGTAAAATTTCATCTGATCCCAGGAATGGAGAATGCAGAAATAAATATTTCCCAAGGGTTCTGACTGCTTACATTACTAAAACAACAAGCAGGACTAAAGTTATTTAATCAGGCTGAAATTTGACTTGCCATGACCACACATCATGTCATTTTAAGAAATGTAAAACTTCAGAAATCATAAGTTAACCATTAGAAGTATAGCCAGTTAACAATTTAAAGTTATCTACAAGGCTACTTTAAAGCACATGTAGCTGCGGTTTTGCAGTCCTATGTTTTATTTGATTGTTTTTTGGCAATCTGATCTGGTCTGAAAAGTCCTCAGTACTGCCATAAGGATGAAAATGTTATCAGTTCTCAAATATCACATAAAAATACTGGACAATTACTGATATGAATGGACAAGCTGTATATCGCTACTCTGATTAGAGAATGAACATTTTCTAACAAGATAAAGGTTAGAAGCATACCTGGCTCAACCATGAACCAGCACCTCATCCCCTTCAAGTGAAGAGCAAAAGCAACAGCAACAAAAAAGACATTCCTTCTAGCCAGATGCTGAGATGCATCACACTCCCCTCCCTTCTGCCCAGTTCAGGTGTCATTTCTGTGCCCTGCACCCTTTCCTGCTCTGATGAATTCAAACATGAGTGCCGCAGAGCTTTATACCCTTCCTGTACAGCGCACTACAGTGCTCAAGTTTTAGTTAAAAAGATCCTTCTTATAAACTGTAGCAAATTGCCCTGCCAGTGCCAACCCATGGCTTAAAAGGGTCTTTATAGCAGACCACCTGCCCAGTTACCAAATAGTAGATAGATAGATAGATAGATAGATAGATAGATAGATAGATAGATAGATAGAGAGATAGATAGACAGAAAGGTAATGAATATGCTGCCACTGCTAAATGTGACCCCTATGTTGAGCTGTCTAACTTTAGACCTATTAGCATAGCTTCTCTCCTTTAAGATCATTGAGAAATGCATCCACTCTCAGCTATTAACCTATATTTTACCCAACAACCAGCTCTCCCACAGCACTGACCTTGCTCTTCTATCTTTTTAATGCCATTCACAAACAAAGGAATCTCAAGTACTTTTATCATCAACTGCCTTGAACTTTTCAAAAGCTTTCAATACATTTTTTAACTCCAAAGTACTCTTAGAGCTCTCATCCCTTGATCTCTCTCTCTCTCTCTCTCTCTCAACCCTAGAATGGTTTAATATCTACTTCACTTATAGGACCAAAAAGATAAAATGGCAGCAATCCAAATTCACCTTTGTTGTATCAGTGGGAGTCCATCAAGGTTCCATACTTGGCCTCTTAATTTTCAAGATATTCATTAAAAACCTTCTTCTTTCCAACACAAAACACCCAGATGCTGTCATTGATGAACATCTACATTTGATGAAAATCTAAAATTTGATGTCCGTGTCCAAATGGTATTTAGGAAAACTAACCAAAAGCTTCATTTCCTATACAAGGAAAATCCTGCTTAACAGAATGCACTTGCAAATGTAGAAGCAACTGTTTACTTCCCACACTCTCACATGCTGTTACCATCTTTTCAAATTTCCACTCAATGTAACTTGTAAAATATGAAGTGATGCAACAAAATATTTAGGTTCACTACCAATGTAAACAAAAGAATCCACCTCTGAATCACCATAAAACCATCCAGTTACCTTGTCTACTGTCCTCTCAAAATAACACACAAAATTTATATCCCAGATAGCTGCTCAACCTTTATGAAGTTTATTTAGTAGGATACTACCACTAGAAAAAGACAATCAGCTTTTTTATTGAAGCATGTTTAGTATAATAAATGAGAGTATGTATATCAGCATACATACTGCATTATTTTTCTTGTATATCCAGTGTTTCAGGGATAATGGCAAGGTGATAAGGTAGAGAAGGGAAATACATGTGACTCATTTTAGAATTTTATTTGTTAATTAAACAGTTATTCAATGAAGCATCCAAAACTGATGACAGCCCTTTTACCCAGCATGGGAGTTATAGCACTTATCAATGGTGGTGCAAATGGGATTCTGTTATGTAAACTCCAGCACTGAAACAATTTGAAAACATTCTAGTTTGAGTCTTAATGTGATGTTAGACAGACATAGATCTCTGTCATTGCATGCTGCATGTTGCGGCTTTGTATACAGTTATTTAGCGGCTTGGTACAGCAGACAATTTGTTACCTTCTGATTCATTCTGGAAAACACGTCTATATCACGTTATCGAAAGTTTACTTAATCGAATCAATACAGGTCGAACTTTATTGATCGATTAAGTAAAACATCGAATAATGTAAAAAAATGTAAAAAAAGAAAAAGTAAATGGTGTAGGCAGGGGGCAAGCCCCCCTGCACCCCCCACGTGGGGGGTGCACCCCCCATACCCCTCCTACTTAAATATACCAACTCTGAGACTGCACTACATTGAGGTAAATGGAAATCTCCCCTTATGGAGATTTCTGTTTACTTGCACGATGTTCTTCACTTTTGATATTGTTGTGCCAACAATATCAGACTCAATATTGTCAGCTTAAGACAATGTGAAGTAGACCCCCTGGAAAACTATACCCCAGTCTAATACTGCACAAATTCTCTGAGGAATATGAAGGTGCATAAGAATATTCAGACAGGGGTACAAGTTGTTCTAGTGGAACAATGCATCAGACACTGATAAGAAAGCAGATAATATAAGCACATTGCTATGAATGCTATTTGCTTACAGCAGAAATTCATGTGTAATATAGTTGTGCTTTGCCTAACAGATACAGTGATGCTGTATAATGAAATGTAAGACCAGTTGTATGCACTCACATGTATAACCAGACAGACTTCATTCAAATCTTGGCATACAAAATTGCATTTTCATCGGATACCATTTTGCCGGGACAAGGGAATCAAATGTTCCACCATCTAACATAAATGAAATAAAAATGGTATGAAAAATAAAGCAAATTAGACATGTCAAGACTAACATAAGAATCTTACAATATTAGCTATTGTAATAATTTGTTATACACACTGTATAATTCTTTATGTGTTGATTATGTATACCATAAAACACAGTAGCATTTTTTTATTTTAATTGGTTTTAAAACAATAAACAAATCAGTTATAAAACAAATAATTATTTACATAAGTTCACAGCTGATTAATACATCAAAGTTATACATCAACAATTAATATTTTTCAAGCAAGTATTTAAGTTTAAAAAAAGATTGATATGAATGTGTAGTATTAGAAGTTCTCATTTTTATAGTATGTAATTCACTACTGCAAACAATTTTTGCCATACTAATAAATTCAACAGTAGTGGTAATAACTTTACTTTTCCAGTTTTTAGTATATTTTTCTGCCTATAAAAAGAATAGACCAAAAAAGAGGTACTTGGGTTTTTGGTATTGTCTTAGGAATCGAAGCATTAAATAAAACTAAAGATTTTGAAATATTACATCTATCTGACCATAGAGCTTGAATAAAGTTATTAATTTCTTTCCAAAAAGGGGAGATGACTTCATATGTATATACCATATGCATCTAATCAACTACTAATTCAGAATTACATCTCCAACATTTAATTCTATTTGATTTACACATAATTGTCATTTTGTTAGGACTGACAAAAATTCTGTTTAAAATTTCCAAGGGAAAATTTTCTAATATATTAAAGATATAGTTTTATCTGTAGATTTTAATATTAATTTCTTATATTCTCAGAGTAGTCTTCATTATTCATTTTTAAGTAGTTCCAACAGGAATTGTCTAAATACGTGAAATCTAACTTATGAATTTTATACATTTGTGAGAAATATGATTTACTTTCTATTGCATTATTATTGATATTTATTAAAAATTCCAATAATTTGGGGAATGATTTCTTATCTAGGTAAAATATCCTATTTACTTCTGTGTTCGCAAAGTCTCTAGAATTAACCAGTTCTCAGAAGCTTTATTGTATTTGTACCTTAAATTTTCAATAGCATATATATCAGTACCATTTAAAAACTGATGCCAACAAATTAAAATACTTAGTTGTTTCAATACTAGCATTTTGTTAAAGTTATGAATTTCTAAGCAGTCATTTGTATATGCAATTGAAAACATAAAAAATATTAATCCTTTAATACAATGGGTAGAATATGTAAACCTTTGGAAAGAGGAAATAATGTTATTTAGATAGGAATTTGAGAAGAGGCTGTAATACCATTTACGCAAAAATCTTTTAATAAAGAGATAAAGATATAGAATACTATTTGTTTATGACTGTCTGTGATATATTTATTGTTTACTAATAATATTTCTTGATGCATTTTTTCCATTTTGAATCATAAGATGAATTTATCCACAATGTGATAACTTTTACAATTGTTGAAGTAGCATACAATTGAGTATCTGGGAATCCTATTCCACCATTATCCCAACCTTTTCTGTGCCAATCAAAGAAAACTCTTGGTTTATTGGGATGCCAGAAAAAAAATAAGTAGAATAGTATTTGTCTTTGTCATTTTTTTGGTGAAGATAGTACTAAAGATTGTAAGACAAACAATATTTTAGGGAGAATTACCATCTTAAGCATTAATTGTTCTTCCATGGTAAAGAAGAATTTGTTCCAATTTGTGGCTAAACTTAAAATTTTATCAACAACCTGTTGAAAGTTTGTTTGTATAATTTCTTTACTATTAGACATAATGGTTATACCAATGTATTTCATTTGATTGCTATTCCAATTGATGTTAGAATATTTTTGTATGAATTTTTACATTTTAATTAATGATGTACTTGTTTTATTATGATTAAATCTTATGTTTGAGATTTCTTCAAACTGACTCATAGAATTAATTATATGTTCTAATGAATTTTCTATGTTATTAGTAAAATATCAGCAAAGAGTTGAATATTTAGTTCAAAATATTCTTTTATTTTGATACCATTAATGTTCTTATTGGATCTAATACTATTAGAAAAGGGTTTCTCTAGCTAATGCAAAAAGTAAAGGTGATAATGGACAGCCTTAGTATGTGACTTTTTGTAATTTAAAGGAATTAGAAAGAAAACAACTTATTTTGATATAACCACAAGAGTTATTGTATAACTTAGAAATTAATACAATTATCTCAGGTCTGAAATTATACACTTTAAGTGTTTCAAGCAAGTGCTTTGATTTAAATGAGTCAAAAGCATTATCTAAATTGAGCTTAATGATAGAAAGTTCTTTTTTATTTTAATTTGCCTAGTCTATTAATGTATATATTCTTGTTAAATTATCCTGTACTTGTCTATTTAAAATAAACCCTGTTTGGTCATTGTGAATTAGTTTAGGTGTAAGTAGAATAGTTCTGTTAGCTGAAATGGATATGAACTTCTTATAGTCCACATTTAAAATTGAAATGGGTCTGTATAATGAACACTTTGCAGGATCATTATCTTGTTATAAAAATAGATGATATAAGGGAATATTTCCATGATGGGAGTACTTTGGCAGTTGTTTTTATTTCTCTGTAGATCTTATCTAATATTTTAACTGCATCATCCAGTAGTATTTTACTGGTATAAGACTATCTGAGCCTGGTGCCTTATTTTTTTAATTTTTTATTTGATCTTTTATTTATGTGAAAGTGAATGGTGTGTCAATTATTTTATTTGTTCACTTGTTAATTTATTATTTATATTTTCCTTTAGAAATTTTCCATCTATATCATCATCGTCTAAGTTATTTATCCTAAAATATTTTAAAGCTCTCACAAATATCTTTAATGTCTGTTCTACATTATTTATATATGTTACGATTGTTTTGATATGATTTAGTTTATTATTTTTCTTTGATCTAAGAACAAGTTCATGCAAGCTTAAATGGTTTACTGAATATGCCTGAAGTTTAAGTTTTTCCAGATTTATTTAAACTTTTTGATTTAGAATTTTAACATATTTTGTATTTAAATTCATACTGACTGATAATGTAATTTGCTTTTAGATATAACTTCAGTGTGTCTATTTTGACCTGTAGTGTATTCAGTTCTTTGTCCCATTCTCTTGTTTTACTAATATACCAGCTTGTGATTCTAACATTTAAGTAATCCTTTAGTGAATCCCACAGAACACTGCCAGTTACTTTACCATTCATGTTTATTTCTAGGAAATTGTTGATCTCTTTAACATACCAATCCTTGAATCCTTTTATTTTCATAATGTACACTGTTAATCTCATGTGATGTATTAGATTGTCAGTTTTTAAAAATAATGTTAAAGATTATCTCATTATGGTCCAATAATGGACATGAAACCAATGATTGTTTGAGGCAAACATTTTATCAGTATCTGTGTTCCATATCTATATAAATAATTGATAAATTGAAGTGAGTTTGTTTTCCTTAGCTGATATGTATCCTTTTAATTTATTAGATTTACAAAATTTGTTAAGTGTTTGGCAAAGATGTGACTCTCATCTTTCTGTCTGCAGTAGAATCTTTGCCTTATAAAATACAATTAAAATCACCAGCCATTATGACTTCACCTTTCATGTAATAGCCTATAGAATCTGAGTAATTTTTTACATCTTTAGCTCCAACCCCTGGAATCCAATCAGAGTTCACCATGTATATAGTTTTCTATTCCACTCAATTATAACAGTGCTTAATGTACTTAATAATAATAATAATAATAATAATAATAATAATAATAATAATAATAATAACAACAATGTACTTAATGTAATGTATTTTTATCAACTTATGTATCTTTTACTTTAGGTGTTACTAGTGAGTTCTTCCATAAAATGGGGGTACGTCTACTTTTAGCTCAAAAGTGAGAACCTGGTAAAACCAAATAATTCTTTAATGAAAGTATATTTACGTCTTTATTAAGTAAACATGTTTCCTATAGGAATACTATTTGAGCTTTATGTAATTGCAAGTACTTGAACAGACTACCACTCTTTACTGGATTATTCAATTCATTATTATTAATAGATATGCATTTAGAATGCTATGGACAAATTTTTAAAAACAAATAAATTACCTAATGATATAACCCTAAAACATTCTACCACAGACTAATGTATTCCTTGTTTATTGACAAACTACCTCTCAAACATTTCATTACTCTAGCAAAGCTTAGCTCATGCTTCTGATTCATATTAATGTGTGTCATATTTTTAGCATGCATCATCTTAAAAAAGCCTGCCAGTGACTTATTGTGAATAAGAAAAGTTAAACAAGTGTTCAAAATCTTTAATATAGGTTGACCAAATGGAATAACTCTACAGTCATCTTTCCCTATATCTCACATTATTTCCCCTGGTGTACTATAGGGAGAAAGTAAGTTGTTGTTTTCATATTTATTAACATATTGGTCAGATGATTTTATTTCTTTCTACTTTATTTACTATGCATAAAATTTTTCATAGGATCATAAGTTCATAAATTAGTATCAGGACTCTCATTGTGGGCCAGTCCAAGTCCAGCCAATTTTCCCATGTGAGAATCAAACCCTGCACTATGTGCCTATAAGGTGAACACCCTAACATTATGCTAACATCCCACCCTTATAGAGATATATCTATTCTTTAACTATATGCAAACATACTTATTCTGATCTCTTTTTATTTCTCTTTGTATGTTATGTCTTGTAATATTACTAAATTCCTAGGTTTTGGTTTTATATTTTAGCTATAATCCTAGTGTAGCATGTCATATAATAGAACCTTTATATTTACCCTTATATAGTTCATAATCTTTAATCTAGTACTATTGTTAGATTTAGTTCTGTTTTTTCTTTAAATGTTATGTCTAATAATATCTGAACAAATATCTGACATTTTTCCTTTCAAGATTCAAACTTTCCATAATAAATTGTTCTGAAATATTAAACTTTGTTGCCATAAAAAATAACAGAGTAACACAATTCTAAATTTTTTATCAGAAGTGTCATTCTATAGGCTAGTATATAAACTATTATTTTGGTACACTGCAAATATTCAGAACTATTTAATAATGGACATTGGTTTAGAATGTAATTCACTGTCTTTTGCTTATTATCTAGCTTGTATTCTTTGACATCTTAGCATATGATTCAACATATTATGAATTACTTTTAGACAGGAAGAAGTAACCTGGACAGTACATAGAATTTTAAAACTCCCGCAGCATCACAAAAGTGCTCATGACTATACATTTTTTCAAGTTGGTTTATATGATAAGGGCTTCAAAATGAATAAGCCATCAGTTGAAATTCACACAAAAATGCTCACAAGTGAATCCAAACCACCTCCACACCATGCACCAATCCCCGAAACCCCTCCAAACTACAAAAAAAACAACAAAAACTTCTCAAGGTATCCCGACCATTAAAAAAACACTGCACTCAAAGAAATAACATTTAATGATTCAGCAAGCATGATTTATATGGGATATTTAATATAGACTGTCATTTTCTAAAGGAGACATAGCATATAAACTTGCATTAAAAGAATGGCAGTTATGTGTGATCCAGGTTTAACCTGTAAAAGTGTGAGTGTTACTCTAATTATTTGATATCAATCAAGTAGTAACTTTTATATATGTAAAAACTATATTTTTTATACTTGTTTATAATATAGCATGTCATTCTTGGGTGCTATTGCATGTCAAGTGTACTATCGGTAGCACACTACTAGACCATTTTAAGAACCCAGAATGTAATTAGCATGCCTCTTTAGTATCATTTGTTGCATCTTGCATTATATTTAATAGTGCATTACTCAACTATGCCAAGATATCAGAAACTGTGTCTCCTAACATAAATTTCTTCATTATAGTGATTAAGTTTTAATAAGATAAGAACTTTAACCTTTTAAACTCTAAGTGAAAATAAGTGGCTTTACTTTTATATACAGCTAAAAGAATCAAACTTTAACATTCTAGAAAAGGAACTAATAACCATTTGAGGTAGTGAAATAAACAAATAAAGGATTTACCTTGTAAAAACTAATATGCAGCACCTTTTCATAAGTATTCAAGCACGTCTTTAAACTAGTAAGAATTAATAACCATGACATACAATACTTTTCATTTGTCCCTCAGTTTCTACTGTTTCTGTCTTTTATTAACCAATCATCTCTTGTTGCATTTCTCTTCAAAGAAGTTGATAGATTCCAGTCAATTTCTTCTGTTTTTTTTTTCTAGGATTTTATTTATCTGTATAAAGTCCATTGCATATTCTAAGGTGTTAATCTTTTTTCCATCTGAAAGGTGAATCCTTATTTTTAGTGGAAAGAAGATTTGTGCTTTGAGATTGTTTTTCTTTAAACTTTTAACAAGTGGCACAGATGCATTTCTCTTGGATATATGTAATGTAGAATAGTCATTGTCAAATCTTCTAGTATTGCCTTTAATTTAATTTTAAGTGGATAATTAGTCCATGCAGCTTTTAAGACTAAATCCTTATCTTGACTTGAGAAAAATCTTATGATCACTGACCTTGGTGAAGTGTTTTTTTTTTTTTTTTTTTATTAAAGATGAGTTAGAAAGTGATCTATGTGCCCCTTTGATGCCAAAGAAAAAAGCTTTAGGCAGGTTCAAATTTCAGACAGCCAGGTATTAAAGAATTGAATCATACTATCTCCATCTTATTTTTCAGGAATCCCATAAATCCTGATGTTATTCCTTCTAGATCTGTTCTCTATGTCTTCTATTTTATCCTGGAATAAGTTGTTTTGTTTCAAAAGAAAGTCGATGTTATTCTCATTATCAAGTAATCTTCCATCAAAATTAGACATTGCCTTTTCTATACTCGAGATTTGTGATGGTTATTGTTTTAGAGATTCACTCAACACTTCAAGATGTTTTTACATTCTTCTTTAAAATTGTCCATTTTGCTTTCTAATTTATCTGTATTTATAGATAACTCGCTGATGTTACTTAGTATAGCCTGTGTGTCTTTTTTTCACAGCACTGTGCTGTATACTGAGCTTAGAGTAACTCATTCTGAGACAATTATTTCTAGTTTTCTTGACAGGAAAAAAGCAATTAAGAGTTTCAAACTTGTTATTTTTTGTAGTAAATATTCAGGAGATGATCAACTATAAATCCATCAAGTTTTGAAATGTTCTATTTGAGTTCTTTTTAGTGAAAGTCATGTCAGAGATGTTAAAATGAAGCAGAACTAAAAAAAACAGTGCTGTTAACTGCTCACCACCTTGGCCATATCCTCCCCACAGTGGGAATTTTTAGTGTGACATGCAGAACATGAGTATGATATATAGAACACACACCTGACATCTCTCCTGTCTGCACTCTGCTAATTAAGTAAAATAAATGTTGACAGAAGTATACTCTGTGTGAGTGATGATGCTGTGTATTTCATGTTTGGACTTTCCTTTTTATTTTGAAGGGTCATTTTATACTGATAGGCAGAATGCTACAGGATGGATATACTGTTTCATTTGAAACATTAGGCCAAGTTTGGCTGCTCGTATCAGCAATTTATTATAGTTCAGTCTCTGCCCTAAAGATGAAATAAACTACATGGAAATTGCTAATTGTACCATAAGAAAAAAAATACTTTTTTACACATATGCTTCTTGCTTGTAAATTGAAACTAGAATCAACTATGCTTTAATTTCAGCTGTATCATGAAAACACAAGTAGATAAGGAAACAGGCTCATGGTCAAGCAATAAGCAAACTGCAGTCTACAAGCAAAGTCAAGAGATTTTATTATTGACAGCTGCAAACATTATCATACTTTAATACAGGAAAGTTTTCTGCCTTAACAGTAACAAAAAGTCAAGTGCAAATCTGTAGCAAAACAGTATATGAAACATGACATGCCAGTGGCCTACAGCACAAATATTTGTGAAGCTTAGAAACCATCTATAAGTTGCGTCTAGTAATTATTGGTGGTTTTAGACACAGATGAAAGAGAAAATACAAGTTTGCTGAACCAGACAGGAGATGACAGTAAAATTAAGGCCTAGACATTGATATGAAACATTGCATGAAAACAGATTCTGACCAAGCGAGAGATAAAAATTACTTGCTTTTCTGCTTACAGTCTCAGTGATGAACACTGATATGAAGCTATCAGAGTGAATGTAAACCATGTGAATGTGTTGGATTTAACACTGGACCATGTCTGTTCTCGTTACCTATATTTCTGTGATAGAATTACTAGGCTTGCTCACACTTTTTTCTTAACATATGCTGAAATGTACCAGCCCACATTCATTTGAGCATCAACAAACAATGCATCAATCCATCATCTTCCAGAGGTTCCAGGATGGTGTTTAAAAGATGCAGTGACTTCAGTCATATTTGCATTATTTCTTAAAACTCTACAATGCACTGACCAGAAACTGAGCAATGAAACAGACGGCTTATAATTCACTTCTAATTTAAATTGCTTAAAAGAAAGAAATGTTGTCAGATAGCTTCTGTGTTGTTCTAAAAAGCAGTGTGTTTTACTAATTATTCCCTTCAGGCTATAGTTTTCACCACAAAGTCTGAGATTACTTACACTTGTGCCTAATCTCAGCCTGCTGTATTTCTTACAAAAATACTAATAAAATAAAAGAATGCAAAAAAATGGAATATGTTAATCAAACTAAGTTTGAAGGAAGTTCTGATATTTCCTGATATATATTTCCTGTGGCTATGCAAACATAGTACTTGCATTAATCTGCCAATGTGCTGATATACTAAAGGAAAATTTATTATTTTGCCATAGAACAAAAACCTTTGAAAATGCTGCATACTTACAATGATGTCTTTGTGGAACCATTTCCTTTTTAGAGGAATGGCCAGTTTAATAGAGTTTAATATATATGAGAGAAGTAATTGAACTTGGGGTTACTATGCATATCATTATAACTGTTAAGTAATATTTCCTAGCGATGGAAAATGTATTCCTCTGGTCAGGAAAACATATTAGAGATTAATATTATGTGAGCTTGTTATTTTTTCTTTTTCATATTTAATGTTTAATTTTTATATATAATACAGCAAGGCAGATTGTTCCAGAGGGAAAACACAGCTTAACTCTAAAGCATTTTAACTATTACTCTGAATTCAAAACATGTTCATGTCAGTAGCCTGAAGTCTGAATTAAAGATAAAGTAGATGTATAAATGTAATGGAGAAACAAGAGGCTTTAACTGAGATGGAAATTTAAAATTTCAAGACTATGGGAGCACAACCACCACATAAAAGGTACTAGCACAACATAGCAAACTGATTCAAATAATAGTAATGTTATTTTATGACTGCTACTGCAGTGAATTATTTCCAGAATGTTTCTTCATAGTCATAATACTCCAGAAAGATAGGAATCACTGGAACATTTTAGGGATGAATTTGCATATACTTTTATCTTAAATAGCATATTTAGGAATGTAATATTGTTTAGGTCATTCGACAAGAACATGCTTTAATAAAAAAAAAGCTGCAAGTCAACTGCCAATCTTACAACAGCTGAGTAGGAAGTTGTGTATAGTCAATGAAGGATGCAGTTCAATAGCTAATGCACAAATGTTCTGTTCTGAAATTAAGATATCTACATACATATTCCTCTGCCATTTGAATTTGTGGGAATATTTAAGGTTTTTAAGTAAAGGGCAATAATTCTACAAATCTTCATATTATGAAAAACTGAAACTATGCAATTTGGTAGATATAAGTGCTGCAGAACTTATACAGATAATACTCTAGAATATCTTGATACACAGTTTTAACTACATGTTGACCGCACTGTATGAAGACAGAAACTTGTGAATGTACAAAGGAACTAAAACTGCTGGTAAAGCATGCTAATAGATGAAGAATTTGCTCCAGTCATGTTCTCTGAGCTGGCATGTTATGCACTGACATGAATACATAATTGCTCCATGAGAATTAGCTTGCCAATATCCAATCTGAGAACGCCCACAGAATCAATAATAGAATATTATCAAATTAAAATAAATAAGGAGAGCGCTGTTTCCTGTGGTGAAGCAAGCAGCCCCTCCATGCAGACCACTCCACCTCTCCATCTCCAGCTATAAGTATTATAGCTCTAAAGGTTGCTGTTAAGAAAGGGGAATTCCTGCATATCATGTCAGGTGGAAAGCTCGCTATCTGGGATGAGTGACAGGGACTGTGGCCTTCTCGGTATCATTGAACTGCATGCAAATAACCCAATGTCAATAGGCAGTTATAGTACTGGCAAAATGAAATGCATTTGTGGTGGCATAACAAATAGTTGTCAAAATACAAAACTTTGATCCAGGGTAGCCAGTAAAGAAAATATTTTAAGGACAAAGTAAACAGTAGGTTACACATATCTCTTCCCTGAAAAGAAGTCATGATATAGGAGCATTTGATACACGAACAGAAAATGTATTTACACCAATTTTATGCTTAGTGTCGCATGACCGTACTGTCAGAAAAAAGGCAAGATTAAGGAATCCAGATCATTGTGTCTTGAAATAATTGCTGAATTCACTTACATTAAGATGAAGTACAGCATGTTGCATAACATTTTATGTAGTGTATATTTCATCTCTCCACCCGTCCAGTTCAAAGTATTGTTATTTTTAAAACAACAATTTCCAAACTTATTTTTTTGTGTTAAATGATCTTGAATCAAGTACTTAAGAATAAAAGAATTTGCTTATACACATTGCAGCTAAAGGTCAATATATTTCTCTGTATTCTCTTTATACAATCGCATATACTTCATACAATATCTGTATATGTCCAAACTCAAGACTGTGGCTAATATTATCTCTCTCTCTCTCTCTCTATATATATATATATATATATATATATATATATATATATATATATATATATATATATATATATATATATATATATACATACATATGTTTGTACTGATATCTGTATCTATTATATATATGTATAGATATGTGTGCATGTGTGTGTGTGTGTGTGTGTGTGTGTGTGTGTGTGTGTGTGTGTGTGTGTGTGTGAGTATAGATATATATATATATATATATATATATATATATATATATATATAGGCCTACTTCTTTCCATCGAAACCACACTTCAGTGAATGGCAGTTGCCAATTCCACTTTGCTGAAATTCCACTTTAGCGATACAACAGTTAACCAAGCCTTACTTATGCAAATCTCATTCTAACGTACAGTTAAAAAAAAAAAACAAACACGTTTATGCAAGGGGGCAAGCCCCCTGCACCCCAGCCCTCCACATCCCAGCTATTTATATATACTGCCTCTGAGATTGTACTACAGTGAGGTAAAGGGAATATTTGGTTAATTGCTGCTTCACTAAAGTGGAATTTCGGCAAAGTGGAATCGGTGAACTGCTGTTCGCTGAAGCATGTTTTTGATGGAAAGAGGTGTATGTATATATATATATATATATATATATATATATATATATATATATATATATATATATATATATATATATATATATATATAGATCTACCTGACTACATCGACAGTTCAGAAGAGCGAAAATAACTTCACCGACGCCAGAAGATCGACAGTTCACAAACACGACACCTCATACACTCGACACATCATAACAACAACAATCAACAAACAAAACAAATCCTCTGTCCAAAAACCACACACACAACACAAGCACACCACAATCCTTACAAACCAACACTAACCCTTACATACACAACTATCTACAACCCTAACCGAAACCCTAACCCTAAGGTCCGTCACTATCGCACACTCACCTAACCCGCGCCCTAACCCTAACTCACTTAACCCGCCCCTAACCCAAAAAATATCACTACTGCACCCTTACCTAACTCACTTAACCCTAACTCACTTATCCCACCCCTATCCCTACAGACCGTCAACATCGCACACTTACCTTACTCGCACCCTTACCTAACCTGCACCCTAACCCTAACTCACTTATCCCACCCCTATCCCTACAGACCATCAACATCGCACACTTACCTTACTCGTACCCTAACATCCATCACTACCACATACTTACACATCCTTTCCCCATCTCAGTGTTCTCAGCGTCAGTTTTTTCCTCCGTCGGTCTTCTAACTTGTCGATCTTCTGGCGTCGGTAAAGTCATTTTTGCTCTTCTGAACTGTCGATGTAGTCAGGTAGATCCATATATATATATATATATATATATATATATATATATATATATATATGGATCTAGGACATATACTCGAATAATCAAATCACCGAACATGAACCTCGCGCGCACAGAACACCGAAATAGGAAACAACTGAAAACACAGGTAAGTGAATATGAGATTACCGAAATGAACAGAACGGCAAATAGGTGCAGCAGAGGTTATGGACTGGATTAAGCTAATTGTGCGATAAGGACTTTAGGGTTAGGGAGCGGGTAAGGTAT